>NW_028186438.1:557753-564108 GCF_003343005.1 Rhea americana
ATATGCTTGGAGGTGACATCCAGAATGAGCTGTTCCATCCCCTTTCCAGGGATGGAGGTGAGGCTGACTGCTCTCTAGTTGCCTGGGTCCTTCTTGCCGTTTTTGGAGACAGCAGTGACATTGGCTTTCTTAAATGGCGTCAAATGGCACTTAACCAGATGGTGATGCAAGGGAAAGTTTTGCCTGTGCAGTACTGTATACTGTGTGTGTGTGTGTGTGTGTGTAGGGGGGTACGTCATCCAGGTGCTGCTAGGCAGTGGTGTTCTCTACCCAAGTAAGGTATAGCATATCAGCAGTGTCCTTTACTGGCAGCTTGAGTCAATGGTTTCGTAGGAAAACTGTGTAACTGCAGCTCTGGGGTGAAGACTCAGAACATTTCATCATTCCTTAGCAGGAAAAGGACATCACAGAGTACTGAGGTGCCTAGCARGGATAAGCAGATGGCCAGATGGGAGATATGGTTGTTGATAGTTTAAGTTTATTAATCCTGATTAGGTATGCTATATTTCACTGTAATAATCATTAATACTGTTAGTTCAAATGGCACAGGTGTAAAACTTTGAGCTGAATAGGTGAAGTCACACATAAATAACTCAAATGCCTCTTTTCCTTCTAAAATTTGTCACCATCATCACCATGATTGGATAAAAAGTCTTCATGAATGGATGTGCCTCTAGACGGAATCAAGGAGGCCTTCCTTTGTGCATGTGTATGACAGAAACACTTTGGCATACTACAAAAGCAGACAAGAGACATGTGGTGATGAGTTATGACTTTTTACTGAAAAACAAAAGCAAAAAAATGTGAAGTTGGGGTTTTTTTCAACCTCCCCCTTCAACACATGCTTCCAAGGAACATTCACACTTCCTTAGTTATGCTCACTGAGTCAAAAATCCAATTCTGTAGTGTAAATAAGTCTTGGCAGGATGGTTAGGAGTCACATCACCTACCTCTAGGTGTCCACCTTGTATTTCTGACATCTAAGTTAAAAAGACTTGTTTCTACTAAGGGAAGCCAGGTAAGACGCTTGGATGGAGCTGCCTGCAGAGGAAATGTGATGAATCCCACTGAAGTATTTATCCACTGTGCAGGAGAGTGGGGCCACTTGGTTCACAAGACTGCTTGGGAGAGAGTGCTGCTCCTTGCGTACCGACAGCACTCCTCCAGCATGTTCTTATGCCAGAAGGTTAGTGACCTATCTGCAACTCCATCTCTATGAACATCCATGGACATTTAACTATTATTCTTATCCAGGCCAGGATTTTTCCTTCCATTAGGGAAGCAAATAGAAATATGAAATGCTAAGATAATTCCATCATGTTCCAATGCAGCTAAAACAAGGGGCAGGTGCACAAACGAACATGGATATAACATGATATATTAAAATAAATTAAAATAAGGGGAGCCAGTCTGGGAATGCAGACCCTGCAGCCTGCAAACATGATGTGAATATAGTACAGGGGCACATGCTGAGGGCCCTGGTGCACTGACGAAAAGTGGCTGTGCTGGGTCTTAGCTCCACTCACAGTCATCTTTTTTATCCTGACAAGGAAGAAGATGGTGTGACTTAAGTGTTAGAGACACCTGTGATTTTAAACCAGTCAGACTTGCTTTGGACAGACTCAGATGTCTCAATAGTCTTTTAGTAAGTGGGAGCTAATGATTTCTTCTCCTTTTCTTGGATTAACTGGCTTTCTCTCTCTGGAAGTGCAAATGAAGTTGTCTTTCTAAATCCAGCTAATTTCTGTTGAACTCTGTTGTCACAAGTCAATTATCTGTCATGCTGTAGAAATTGAGAACAGCTTGTTTGYGATGAAGGATGGAAGTAACGAACATTTCAGTACTTCCAGGGAAGAATCTGTCCACTGAACCCCATGAAGGKTAGGGCTGCCCTTAACTCTGGAGGRGCATTCTTGGGAGGTCACTGCCTGTGCCCTCACCTGGAGCTTGTCCCACAGCTATGGAGAGAAGAGACTGCTTCTGCTATCCTGAGCCCTCACCCATCAGACAGCTACTCTCCAAGCTTGTGATTTGGTCTGAGCAGTGTCAGCCCCAGATATCAGAAAGGGTGAGTATGGCCCAGAGAAATGAGAACACTGAGCTATTAGGTATTGTTTAGTGGCAATGCTGGGGTCCCTTCTGTTTCAGCACCTGATTAACAAGAGCTGGAGAAAGGCATATGAGGGAGAACATGAAGCTCATGAGAGAACTTGGCCAACAGAGATGGGAGATTTTGTGGAGATAAGGGGGATTTGGTTAGTGGTGATGCAGCTAGTACAGTGACTGTGAGGCCACTTTTGTTAGGCTCTTACCTAAGGCTGACCAACGCTAAGCCCTATTCATAATGCCTACCCATACCCCTACCCTTTACCCCAACAGTCTATATTAATTCCTAGCCCTGAACTCTGCTACAAAGCTGAAGCCCAAACCACTAACCCTTTATCCTGTCCCTCGCTCTAATCTCTAGTTTTAAATTGCTAACCCTAATGCTAGCCCTAATCCCTAGGACTAACTCAAACCCCTAACCCCAAAACCTAGCCCCTACATTAACCATTTACCAGAAACCTTAAGTGGAATTCTAAATATTCACTGGAAGCCTTTTCCCAATCCCTAACTCTAAGAAGTAAACTCAAACCTTCACCTGAATATAAACTGCTACCTCCCAAACCCTAACCAGATCCCTGAAGTCTAAATTCTAATCTGAAAGCCTAACCCACAGAGCCCACACTCTAAGCCTCAGAACTATAACTCTAATCTGTTTGGCTCCTGGGATGCCCCAGGAGGGCAGAGCTTGTGAGGTCCTGAAATGAAAGCCTTGGGAGAGAAGATGAGAGCCTAGAGTTAGGATGGAGGGAGATGGAGGTAAAGGTGACAGGGCTGAGGTGTAAGTTTTGACATCACTTCAATTGCAGCACTAGGCATGTGAAGACATGAAGGGCATCAGAGAGCTTGGCCAACAGAGATGGTAGATTTTTAGGGAGTATGATGGATTCAGATGACRGCGATGTGGCTAGAACAGTGACTGTGAGACCATTTTTGTTAGGCCCTTTCTCTAATTCTAACCACTAACACTAAGTCCTACAATTTTATCTTGGAAGAAGTCTAGTCTTTTTGGAGAACTCACTACAGGAGACAGCATTGGCAGGTGCACTGCAGAGCTCTGATTTGTGCGATGTCTTGCTSTATGTACAAGTTATAGAGAAAGTAGAAGCCATGTTTCAGCTATAGCTTTGGGGAACTGAAATCCATGGTCCAGGCATGGTGCTGAGAAAGACTCTACTCTGTCAGCCAACAGTGTAGGGGAGGCCTGAGGACCTGTGCAACCCTTTAACCAACAWACAGAGCACATAAGTGTTCCTGTCCTCAGCCTGTTGTCTGCAGACCTGCAAGGCAAATACGAGGGTTCATATGTGATTAAGGTGATGGTCAGCTTCATCTGATTTTGGACTGTCAATCCTGAAAACTCTCCTGGAGTTCTTTCCTCTCAGATAGGATATCAGAAAAATAATGGCCATTTTTTTCCAGCTCCATTGCTCAAAACTGAGACACATCCCTCAGCCCCCCTCCTGTTCCACACACTAATCACATCTGCTGTAGTCTCTCTCTGGCATTAGCTGAGCTTACTTTTTATTGCTAGTTTAACAAGGAAATCTCTCTAAGGGATATGGCAGCTGGAAAGGCATCTGCAAGAGTGATTTGTGAGGTTTCTGTTAGTAGCTTGGAAGCTGGACAGACAGATTTTTTGCTGATTCATACCCTGAGTTCATAGGGGGTTTCAGGCTATAATGGGCATGCTGTTTCCACAGAGCTTGAATCTTTGATTAACAGCTGGCTCCAGTGAGAATACACTACAACAGCCTGAGCTCTGAATGCAGAAATCACTTCACCAGTGCTAATTGCATTGTGCATGTAAATGCCACATCCACAGAACAATGCTGTGTTTTCACAGGTTAGGGTCTCCAAAAGAAGTCATATGAGATGAGGAAGAAGCCAGAGTCTTGCTAGGATCTGCTGTCTTCCCTTGGCAGGAATTCTTGAGCAGGCAACAGCTTTCAAAGGACATCAGGCTTGATGAAACTGTTAACACAGAGTCATCATCTAGGTGCAGGAGCTCTGTTTGCTCAAGAGAAAGCACCTCACACTGCTTGCCTAGGCAAGCAATTCCAGGGACAAATGTGTCTTGATTTGTAGATCAACTCTGTTCTTTGTACATCTGTTCTTGAGAGAAGGCTAGAAGCCAAAGCTATGTGGTTTAACCAGTCAATTAATCCTCCTTCTCTGCTTTCTGGCTTGTCATGCTGCAACTGGGGACAGAGGACAGCCAGTAAAAACAAAGTTAGGCCTGGTGAGATAACTTGCCTGAAGCACTGTGAACTTCTTTGCAGAACTGAATTTGCTCTGTGTTCCCAGAGCTCTCTATCCTGGGGAGGAACATGACCAGCCCTGCACTGGAATGCAGACTGCTCTCAGCAGTGCCTTGGGCAGAAGTATGCTTGGTTTGCAAGGCTAAATGGGTATTTTGGGGAACAGAGGAGGCACTGGTGTGACAGAGCTATTCCTAAAATAAAGCTAGAGGTTCTTGGCAGATTTCGTTGTTCCAGAAAGACAAGGCTGTTTCTCTGGCCCTACTTCTGATGTCTGCAAGCATGGCRCTCCATCCAAGCTGCATTCCGTGCCAGTCACCATTCAGAGACAGTCTTTAACAAAGCGTGTAGCTAACAGAGAAAATAGGTTCTTCTGTTGTGTTGGGTCAGCCTGGAGGAAGTTTTCATGCCCTTAATGATGGAGCAGAACATGCCTGTGGGCTTAGAGTACACCAGACAGAGTTATGTTAGGCAATCAGAAAACATGAAAAAGAGAAAGGTGCATGGATGACTTTAGATTCTCTGTGCTAGAGAACTGACCTCTGAAGTTGGGCTAGAGGAGAATACTCAACAGGAAAGTCTCTGAAGCATTTTCTAAGGCCCATCCAAACTGATATTTAGTGATCTTGTGGTCTCATGGAGGACATTTACTAGAATAGCTATGACAGTGTAGCCTTTCAGACAACAYGTGCATGGGCTGTGGGCTGTTTTAAAGAGATAAAGAGCCATGTATCTTTCTTTCACCATGTTTCTTCTCCAGACAAGTACTCCTGTTGAGCTGCAAATATACCAGRCAAATGCTTGGAGATGGTAAAGGTAACTATTTCTTCTTGAACTATATGTATCTTTTGCTTTTTAGTAAAGATTTTAATGGAGAGGAACACTTGTGTTTTGACCCAGTTCCAAGACCTACTAGTAGAGTTTGCTCTGGATCCAGCTTTGCCATACCCCCAACTGTACTGCACACCTGTACACACGTACACACACACACACMCMCACACCACCTGTGGCAACATGAGCCAATACACACTGGCAGCCATGCAGCACCTCCTCCGCACCACCTCAGAGAAGGTGCCGCTGTTTGTGATAATGAAATGCATTATGAAAAGGAGGCTGAAGAAGAAAGGAAAGAACAGAGAACAGGTACTTCACAGCAGCAGCTCTGTGGCTCTGCAGAGGGGCTGCCATCTACTGCTTTGAGGCAGGCTCCACTTACAGCACCTGCCTCATACACTTGCAGGAAGCTTCACAATAACAAAGCACATTGCTCCCCTCCCACAACACACCCTCCCCTCCCAGCTGAAAGCTTCTAGCAGCAGCACTGGGTGTTTCCTCTGCTCCAACTTTGAAGTGAGAAGACCTAGTAAAAAGAGATTGCAAACAGAAGCGGAAAGAAGAACATCCGGATCCCTGGATGGCTCATGCTGGTGCTGCTCTGGCACAGGGACTGCCACCTCTGCTTTGGCACAGTGATTACCACGCCTGCTCCAGCCTCATCTCACACATTTCCCAGCACGAGAATTGCAGCACTAGCCTCCATTACACACCCCTGGCAAGGCCTGTCTAAAAGACTATCTCAATTTCCTTACAGGTGGAGGCAAGGGCCAGTTGCCAAGCAAAGGTAGGTGCAAAGTCATAGAATCATAGAATAGAATCATAGAATCAGTAAGGTTGGAAGGGACATCTGGAGATCATCTAGTCCAACCCCCCTGCTCAAGCAGGGTCACCTGGAGCATGTTAGACAGGGCTGCATCCAGGCAGGCCTTGATGATCTCCAGASAAGGAGACTCCACAACCTCTCTGGACAACCTCTTCCAGTGCTCTGTCACTCTCACAGGGAAGAAATTCCCCCTCGCATTCAGGCAGAACTTCCTGTGATTCAGTTTTTGCCCATTGCCTCTTGTCCTGTCACATGGGACAACTGAAAAGAGTTTGGCCCCATCCCCTTGACACCCTCCCTTCAGGTACCTAAAGACATTGACAAGATGCCC
>NW_028186438.1:565363-607166 GCF_003343005.1 Rhea americana
AAAGGAAAGTCTTCCTTTCTCCAGACTTTCTCCCTTGCCTCTAGGCTCTGGGATTCTTGAGGGCTGCCCTTAGCAGTGAAGACTGAAGCAAAGAAGGCATTCAATAATTCTGCCTTCTCTGTAACCTTTGTCACCAGGGCCCCCACCCCATTTAGTAGTGGGCCCACACTTTCCCCAGTCCTCCTCTTGCTACTGGTGTATTTGAAGAAGCCCTTCCTGTTGTCCTTGACATTCCTTGCCAGACTCAATTCCAGCTGGGCCTTAGCCTTCCTCGCTGCATCTCTACATACTCTGATTGCATTCCTATATTTCTCCSAATTAGCTTCTCCTCTCTTCCACATTCTGCGTGCTTTCTTCTTCTGTCTGAATTTGGCCAAGAACTCTTTGCTCACCCATGCTGCACTTCTTACTCATAGGGATGCACAACTCTTGAGCTTGGAGAAAGTAATGCATGAATACTAGCCAGCTCTCCTGGGCCCCTCCTTCCTTCTCATGGGTTAAGGCCCTAGATTCCACCAAGAAGGTCTCAGAAGAGCCCAAAGTCTGCTCTCCTGAAGTCCAGGGTTGCAATCCTGCTTATTGCCTTACTTCTTTCATGCAGGATCCTGAACTCCACCGTCTCATGGTCACCGCAGCCAAGGCTGCCCCCAACCTCCACATCTCCAACCAGTCCTTCTTTGTTGGTTAGTACAAGGTCCAGCAGGACACCCTTCCTCATAGGCTCCTCCACCATCTGTGACAAGAACTTATCATTGATGCACTGCAGGTGCCTTCCAGACTCCTTGTGCCTAGCTGTGTTGTCCTTCCAGCAGATAACAGGGTGGTTGAAGTCTCCCATGAGAATCAGGGCCTGTGATCGTGAGGATACTTCCAGCTGTCTATAGAAGACCCCATTGACTTCCTCTTCCTGGTCAGCTGGCCTGTAGTAGACGCCCACAACAGTGTCCCCTATGTCAGCCTGCCCTTTGATCTTCACCCATAAGCTCTCGACTGCCTCCTCCTCCTCTACCCCTAGGCAGAGCTTGATGCATTCCAGTTGCTCTCTCACCTAAAGAGCAACTCCACCACCTCACCTTCCTGGCCTGTCTTTCCTAAAAAGCACATAGCCATCCATGACAGCGTTCCAGTCATGTGAACTATCCCACCATGTCTGTGTGACTGCAATGAGATCATGGCCCTGTGATCRCACACAGATCTCSAGTTCCTCCTGTYTGTTCCCCATGCTGCGTGCATTGGTGCACAGGCATTTCAGAGAGGTAGTCATGCATGCAGGTTTCCCAGGAAGGGTGCAGGGGGGTCCCCCATAGCCGTGTCACAAATGCACATCCCCTACTGCATGCACCCATTGGAGGCCCCCCAACCTGAGTTGTGTTTTATTGACTACCCTCTCTCTATGACTCCCCTTTTGCCTTCCTACCTAGTTTAAAGCCCAGTTTACCAGGCTGGCCAACCTGTTGACAATGACACAGGTGGGTCCTTTAGTGAGGTGAAGCCCATCTCTCCTCATCAGTTGTTGATCTTCAAAAAGGATACCATGATCGTAGAAACCAAAATACTTTTGCCAACACCAGTGGCACAGCCACTTGTTGATTTGGAAAATTCATCTTTTCCTCTTCCCATCCTTCCCCCTCATCAGCAGGACTGATGAAAAGACCACCYGGGCTCCCACAAGTCTTGCCTGATTGTTTCCAGTTTGCTTTACATATCATTAGCACCCACATGAAAGAACAGCAGAGGGTAGTAGTCTGATGAGCAGACAATCCTTGGCAGCCTTTCAGTCACATCTTGTGCCCTCACCCCGGCAGGCAGCAAATCTCTCTAGAGAAGGGGTCAGGTTGGCAGATAGGTGCCTCTGTCCCCCACAGCAAGGAGTCACCCACAACAACCACTCGTCACCTATTCCAAGTGGTCACGCAAGGCACAGGGTCTAACAGCCCAGTTGCTTCCCTTGAAGTCAGGTCTGAGTCCTCCTCATCCTGGAGTATACTAAACCTGTTCTTCAACTGTAAGTCCAAGTCTACAGGAGGAGTAGGAGGCTTTCCTCTTCTTCTGCAAGAAGCAACTAATTTCCAGCCTTCTTCTGCAGTGCTGTGCTGTACTATTTCACTCCGCACAGAGCCTTCCAGTAGCTCCCCTGCTGCAGGGGACTGGGACTCCCAGAGCAGTACGGTCCCCAAGAACGCCCTGCCTATCTCCTGCTCACTTTATCGGATGCTTCGCTGACTTCATCCCACAACTCCTTGACTTGACGACACAAATCAACAACAGCACACCTCTTGCATGAGGGCTGACTATCAGTCCAGGCCTTCTGGAGAGGCTCCAAGCATTCCCTGCAGCCTGAGACCTGTAGGGCTGCATCTGCTGTCAAAGGCTCTGCCTGGGTTGAAGCTTTTGACACAGCTGATGCAGCAATTCCAACAGCTACAGGCAAATGTGCTTTGTAGCAAGTTATAAACACGTTTGTGAAAGTGGGCACTACTAGGACTGGGAAAAAAGAAAGATGTCCTTTTTTAACCTAATTGTGCTCCTCCTGTACAAACTGCTGCATCTGTTTGCTATACTCCAGGCCTGGCTCTTATACAGACCTCTCCCTACTACAGACTCACAGGGTACTTGACCCACCCTAATCAAGGGCTACCTGGATCAAAAGCCCCAACTCCCTCTATTCAGGGGCAACCTAGACAGCTCCTTAGCAGTAGCTACACCCAGCTAAAGTGGGTGATAAGTGCTGGAGCTTCTCCCAGGAGAGCTTAAAGCTTTCTGCAGTTGCCCTTGCCCTTGCCCAGCTCCCCTTACCTGTTAGCAGAGTCACCCTCCAGTCCCCTTGTTCCACAGGGGTCAGCAGATCACAATGTCCAACAAGGGCTCCAGAAGTTCAAGGCAGAGCCCAGACAGTGCTGTGCAAACTGCTGCATCTGTTTGCTGCCTCTGTTCACTGTGCTCATCTGTGAAGTCAGTGTGGCTGCCATTCGCTGACTGTCCTACTGCCTCTGAGGAGACTGATTAGAAAGGCTGAAGCTCCTGAAGCTCCCAGCCCCTTAACAAGGGCTCTGAGCTCAGCCTGCACAGGTGCTTGACTACACAGTACAGAAATCCCTTTAACTGAATATGTTTTGCAGAGTGAGGCAGATCACTGTGAGGCCCTTCAAACGGTCCAGTGGCCTTGGAACCTACTCAAGGCTGATTAGTTTGAGGGCTTCTGGTCATTCTAGGAGCCTTAGCACTCTGCTGACATGAGCTGACTGTTCAGCTAGCCATCCCTGGGATAAAACCAGCTGAAGATTCGGAGCATTAACACATGCCTAGGAGGAGCCCCATGCCTTGCTTTTCTCCACATCAAAGCCCTGATTGGCAAGAGATCACAGAGTGCAAAATGTCCTTTATGTGGGACTTGGTCATGTCCAAGCTCTGGACAATGCTTACTCTGCTTTTACTCTACTTTGACAATGAGCAGCTATTTAGGAATGGAAGCCTGATTACTAAGACAGCCTTTTGTATAGATCACAAGACAATCTTCCCATTAAAGTGGTAACAGCAAAGTGGGGGACAGCACTAAAGAGCAGGTTTTGAGGAGAGCTTTGGCATGCTTGGCCCTTTTCTCTTAAGGGCAGGCTGGTATCAGCTATTCTGTGAAGCAGATCTCTAGTATCACACTGGAGAGAGCTTGGTCACACTTGCAGTGATTAGACAGTAGCAAAGATAGGCAGGCTGCACAGAGACCAGAGGAATACTCTGGAGATTATCTTCGTATAGATGAGAGCTCATAGTTAGGATGCTCTGAGAGGAGGTCATGAGGAAAACAGCTATCTCATGCCTACATGAGCAATTAGAGCAGAGGCTGTGCTAACTTCACAGAACACTGTAGTTATTACTAATCAAATTGAGTTGCATCGGCCCTTGCTAGAATAATTGCCCATGGGAATATAGAGCACGTTTGAGCATTCAGTTCATTAAGTGTGCAGGCTGTGGGCAAACACTCATCTGCTTATGAACCAGCTGGGCATTTAGAGCATCTAACTTCACAGAAACTCCCCCATACATATCCAGACTTTGGCTCATGTGCTGTCAGCACCTTTCTCTGGCTTCAGGGATCTTTGGGTATGCCCCAGAAATCTCTTGTTTCTATTGAAATACTAAAGGTYGATTTTAATGTGGATTTTTGAGGGATCACAGAAATTCTTGTAGTGAGGCACATGATTGCATGTTCCTGGGTTGAGGCCATCATGTCACAGTGAGATCACCCTTGTGATGTGATCACCAGTTGTGTTGCAGGTCTAAATAACTAGTGTTCATGTCAAATAGTATGAAACCTGACATGAAGAAGGATAGGTAAGTAGTTTCCCGCATAAATTTGCCTGTGAAACTGAGCACTGAGAACACTGACACTAGTAGGATTAATGGGCTGGACTGATTAGAAACAGGAAATAGTAAAGCTAAGGGATTTGTGCTACTACACCTTCCAAGTCATAGAATCACAGAATCAAAGAATAGTTGGGCTTGGAAGACCTCTGGAGATCATTTGGTTGATCTTTTCTGCTCAAGTAGGGTCAGCTAGAGCAGGTTGCTCAGGGCAGAATTTCCAGCCATAGTGAGAATAGCTGCGTGAATGACAGAATATGCTTAGTGCATTTTAAGTATGTTAAGCCAACTTGGAAATATACAGTGCAATGCAGTGGAAAATAGTCTGTATTAAAAAAAAAAAAAAAGTCAGAACTTGTAGTCTTTGGCTTCCTAGCCTCAGGTCAGCTGAGCCCTGCGGGTTGTGGGTGGCCAGCGCTCACCATATCTAGGTGGTAATTCTGTTACTGGGTTGAGTTTGTAGATAACAGTCAAAGCTCCTGGCTAACAGGAGAGGCAGAGACTGGAGGACTGGAAAACCTGTCTCCAGTATTTTAATAACTGAAATCAATATTGCTTTCTTCTTCCTCTGTCAGGATCCAGTATTCATGATTATCTGTGGCAGGTTCTGCACAGTTTTTTTTTTTTTTTTCCAGTAAGGGTTGTGATCTCTAAAACAGGCCCCAGAGTAAAAATCTGACCTTAGAGGATAACTTGATTTCCTAGCCCAAGTCCATGCTATGTCCAGTGAATTGCTGTTAACACTCATCATGCTCTAGCCCAGTTGCCATTTTTCTTCTGCAACTATTTGTTCTTCGATGACAGTTCAGTGGGGTTCTGAAACAGCTCAGGAAGTGACTGCTAATAGCCCCATTTCATATACTTGCTTTGACTTTGCTGACAACCGTTAAATATTCAGGGCTCTGAACTTGTGCTCAGGTTCACATAGTTCTGTAAAGATGAGTCTGAAACTACATTTGCATTAAGGAGATTAATTGAGGCTAAATGAAAATCTTCTCACTAAAGAGAGGTGAACTGCTGCTGCTGGATGTCACCTTTCCTCCAGCACAGAATTACCTTTGAGCAAATGGGGATTTTCTAGATCATATTATCTATTTGGAAGGAATAACTAACTAATGGATGGAGGTCTCCATGGTGAGTGCACTAGCCTGAAAGCAGGAGGTCTGGTTTTGCCACTGACTAACTTACAGTCCTATGCGACCCTGCAGTTCTCTATGTCAACACATATGACATGTGTGTCATGTATGGAATGTGTATGCATRGAAGTGAATCTCTTTCCAAGAGTCTTTATTTAGAGCTGTTACCAGGCCCTGGGCACAGAAGGAGACACAGCACTGAAAGGGATTAGAGTGTCACAGGGTTGCATCATGTGGAAGACAGTACACCCTCCCAACGAGGTCTACTGGGAGACCTACAACTCTTTGATCCCCCATTCTACCTCCACAGTAAGAATTTTCCTTGGTTCTCYGTGTAGGCCAGAGCCACCCTTTGGTGTCTAGGGTTACAGATTCCAGGGACCCCTTCGGCAGGCATTTTAGCATAYGTATCCAGAGACAAGATTTGCCAGGGACTGATTGCATGACAATGCCCACTAGGCTAATGTGATATTTTGGCAGAACTCGCCCTGAATCATCTCAGTTTTTGCATGTCTCAGTGCCTAAAAGCCACGCCTTTCATTSTATAACTCACTTTTTCCGACTGACTTTCTATGCCAGGGCAGGAGWGTCAAAGCTGGAATGCAGAGCCTCTAGAAGTTCTCTTGCAGCCACAGCATAGTATCAAGCTAGACTAGAGACCCTGACTATAAGCTACTGCTGCCACAATCTTTTTTTTCAAGAAGTCATGTGTTGCTGGAATCACATGACACATACAGGTGACTCACCTCCAGAAAGTCTCCMGGAGGAAGTAACTGAACAGCTTCCCAGGAAATATGTTGTAGTCAAAGACAAGCCTTTGGGCTTGAGGCAGGGTGTCTGGATGGAATTAATAGCCTTTGCTTCATAGGAAATCAGACCAGATGATCAAACAGTCCCTTCTGCCTCTATCATCTCTGAATCAATGAAAAATGGTATTGAAATATTTCTGCAGAGGGTATATGATGTTAGTTCTGTGGCAAGAGAGTAACTCAAAGCAACTTCCAAAATACTCTTTGCATTATCAAAGGCAGAAGAGTTTTGAATTAAAAAATGGTTCAAACTCTGGGACGTGTGTCAATGTGGATAGTTCACCATCCTCGTTCATTCATAACAAGCACTGTGGCACAAGTTATGTGAGAGTGCTTTCTCCGAAGCAGCACTATAGGCCCCTTTATCTTGCTCATCTAGCTTGCTAGTCAGTTCCTGAATCACAAAATGGCTCAGAGTTTCATCCAGTGGCTGACCATAACTCACAGGCCTTAGAAAGTGCTAACATCGACTGCTACCTGCTAGATTCATGACAATCAATCAGCTACRCAATCCCAAATACTCCTGCAGTTGATCCTCCAAGATATCATTTAATTAGTTCTGCTGAAATAATCCCAGAAGACCTGCTGGTGCAACACATAAATAACTGCAAATTGTTTGGCATTATTACTGCTTTCCTATCAGTAATAAAGGTTTTGATAAAAGCTACAGCCCTGAACAATCTTGAAAAAACTTACATTTGCCTATGGACTACCCCTTCTTTTATGGGCTTTGGTTCCCACTGATGGAAGGGCTAGATGTGCTGATAAGCACTTAAATTCATCTATGGCTTTATGAGAATGTTAAATTTAAACTAAATTTTAAAAGACTATTTGTCCATATTTCATTTTAGTGGGAAGCCCTGAAAAACACTTGCCAAAGATTTTTTCTGCATTGCCAAGCCACATTGCACCTAATGTTCCCAATGCCTCTTCCAGAGCTTTTGTATGAAGTAGCATCCACTCCATAATTTACATGAGATGTAACTAAAATATACTCAGGATATGGATTTTAGGTAATGAAGCTTTGCTCCAAGTGTGTGTGTCTGAAGGAACTGCCTGTCACAACAGCACTGGCTTTCAGTGCTGGGGCCCTAAGCATGAGCCCCAAGATCCCTGTGGCAGGCAGGGAGCTGTGGTGGTGCTCTGCAGTGACAATATCATCTCAGCAGTCCGCCTCTCCAAAATGCTGCACCTAGGCCTTCAGGGTCCTGACTTCACCCCAATAAGCTCCTAAGCGATGTTATCACCAGAAATGCAATCTTTCCTCAAAGACAGCATTTCTTTTCCACTTGTCGTTTCTCTYCTCTCTGATCGCTGTTCCCTAAGGGTATATAACTGAGTTTTATAATGAAGCACCTCTCACCCAGCACATATTAAATAAATTTCAGCTTCCCTTTATTACACAATAATGATAGCAAGATTTAATTACCTCTGCACCCAGTGGAGACATGAATTTTAACCAATATGACTAAATCTTCCCAGTAGTGTAATTGATGTTATCTGCAGTTGAGGGTCATTTCCAGTGCATCACTGGGTGGCGAGAGAGAAATCCTTCCCAAGGAGTATGGATCCCAAACTGAGATTGTGGGTGAACTAAGAGACCAAGACAAGTAGTGAGCAGCTGATCTGTGGAACACAATTGGAAAACAATGACACTTAGTGTGGCTTCAGATCCACATCAGACGCTAAAAAAGCAGGAAGCTCTGTGAAAATCCAAGAGCTGGTAGTGATCAGTAAGGCTAGCTTTTGGGGCTCTGCCTTTATAGCATTTCCCTTCACTTCTACTCTCATTTTCCATAATTTCAAATACAATTTTTTCAGAGTGGAAAAGGAAAAAAAAAAAAAAAAAAAAAGAGGACAGTGCATTCTTTGAGTGACTCTGTTTTCACTGTTTTCAGGACTCTGACAGGTATGTTTTGATTCACACTGAAAACTATGTCACCAAGATACATCCCATGCACTGACAGTTCATGCTGTGCTTTTTTCAATGTTAAGAGTTCTCCAAAAGCGCAGGAAGTGGGGAGCACTAGAAACTGCAGAGTCAGACCAAGTAACCCCATTCAACCCCATTCTCAAGCAGTTACAGTCCTGGTTTGGCTGTGGTCTCTTGGTGCTACTGTAGCTGAAAGGGGAAGTGAGGGCTGGGGCAACATCTAGGACTCTGTATTTCAGAGTACAAGGTCACACAGCACCTCTGTCCTTCAAGGGTGAATTTAAGTGCTTTTTCCCCCCCAGAGTAGTCTCCACAATTTTGCGTGTACTGGTATAATGGGAACTTCTATAAGATTTGTTCCACATCTTTCAGACAATGTCATYTTTTTGTCCTGCTCACCAAAATACAATCCAAACAGGTTGAGCTTAGATTTCTTCATACCCAGCCTTTGTGTTTGCCCTCCCTTGGGGTCCTYCTTCCACTCTCCTCCTTGTCCATCCTGCCTTGCTACCGCTTTTAGCTCCTTTGTCAGCATTTGTTCTGGTGTTTTGTTGCCAGGGGCTCCTACCCCTTCCTTTTGTCTTTAGTTTTGTTGAGTGTCTTCAGGTGACCTGGCACCATCAGCTGACTGGTTCCCTAGAGGCTTCCCAAGGTCCTGAAATACCACTGCACCTTTAGGGTGCTTGTCTCAGCTTTCACCTTTTGATGTGTTTGTGTATCAGCAGTTGCAGGTCATATTTCRTTGCTGTTCTTCACGAAAATCCCCCTCAAGATCCTCAAAGGATTTCCAAAAAGATAAAATCAGCTTGTTGTAAGAGCACACAGCAGAACAAGGTCAAGAGGAGAGTATTGACAAGCCTGTGTCATATTTTTGCTCATGTGTTTCAAATGATGTGAGTGTTGGGCTGCAGGCAGAATTTCTCCCAGACTTGTGGGCTTCCTACTTGGAATAAGACTTTCCCAGTGACTTTTTCTCTCAACGAGTCTTGGAAGGAGTTAGTGAGGCCATTTTAAAGCCTACGCTGCACTTTGCAACTCGTGATTCAGACCTTTCTTTTTAGCACTGAATTTAATTTTTCTCTGTTTCCAATATCTGTTCTTGGAAAAAATACATTTTCTCCGTTGTTTTCTTCCTCAGGTCTTCTGCTCACTTTTCAGAATTGAATGATATCTAACTAGACAATCTGGCAATGTACTGTGCAAAAGGAGGCACAAAGTACTGACAAAGATTCTCTGTATGTCGCATACCACCATCTATTTTCTCCCTCCGTATTTTGGGAGGCAGAACATTTCCTGGATGCCAAACAGTGGTGCACTGGCACCTATCACCCTGGGCTTGCTACTGTTTTCACCCCCTCCATAACATAGCACGAGCCACTGGGGTTTCTTCCTGTCCATTTATGAGGCATTGATTTGAATGGATTCGGATGGAGTTCAAGCAGGGTAGGATCAGGAAACACAGGAGATATCTGCAAAAGGAGCTACTGGTTCAGTGCATGGCTGTAGAGAGCTCTTCTAGTTGGGAAGCAGTGGGAAGAATCCATGTAGTGGAATTAGAGCTGGCAAGCAAAGCCTAGCTGTAATGTCATATGTTCCCAGAACACGCCCACCCGGATCTGCTCCAGGGGCCCAGCACAGCCCAGATACAATGTTCACAAACCAGCTGATGCCTTTGTTTCTGAATGAATGAGCTTCTGCATCTCAGGTGAGTACATTTGTCTCTATGTGTTCATCTTCCTGCTTGTCCCTAGTGCTAACCCTACCAAMACACAGCATCAAGTCAGCTCATGTACAAATACATGCATTTTARCAATACATGTATTGTTAAAAATCCCTAATGTATTAAAGCAAGGGTAATGCCCAGTAAATTCCTTGGCCTGCAGCTGCTGSGTAATTGCACTTGAACTTCTGCAGTAATTCTGAAATTAATAAGGTAACAGCCACCCCACAGATTATAATAACCCTCTAGATTCAGAAACAGCTTATTACTGGCTAATTAGTGTATGATTGATTACACAAGAACTTGTGGTAGTCTAGCTAATCATGTGATCAACTCTGTCATGGGATGCCATGAGTTTGCAGCATTTCTCTGTCTGCTCCACCTGACCTGCTTGTCCCTTGTCTGTCTCTCCKTTCTCGGCTCTTGTTTGTGAACAAAGGCAAGTAGACAAATGGCTAGAAGAGCAGAAAGAGCCATGTCTAACAGCACCCATAGGCTTTTGAAGTCCTTAAGTTTGCTTGTGAAGAAAGCATGGTAGTGTCACTAAGCCCCTAGCTGCTTGAAAGCAGCAAGCTCCATGGAGAAGTTTCCTCTTTGACAGCACATTCCAGGAGATTGGGAACACACTTGGCCCTGCCCACTSTCCTATGGGAGTGACATTTGTGGCAGTTGGTCTGCAGTGCTGAGAGGATTAAGTTTGCCAGATGTGTGGAATGTGTTTCTGACCTGTGATGGGGATTATACACTCTTCACTAAACCTGTGCAATTCAGAAGGTCCAACTGGTCCTTTTTTGCACTGTGTGCTGCAGACACAGAACCAGGATATTCTGGAAGAAACACAAAGCAGGAGGCAGTCAGGAAGGAAAATGTAGATGGACAGCAAATAAAAACCCTTGAGCTGAGCAGAATGCAGCAGACTATGGAAGAACCCCACAGAGAACAAGTCTGCTAGCCAGGAGAATGCTTGTTAGGGGATGAAGCAGGGCAGGGGAAATGCCTAACTTTCTACAAGCAGCGGGAGGAGCTACTCTGTCTGGGCTCTTTTGTAAAGGTCCTGATTTTCCCTTTAAAGAGCTGAGATACCAAGTGTGGTAATGTGAAAACCAGAACAGGAGAATCSTGGGGAAGATAAAGAGATCACTCTCACCTCCCCTCCAGTGTGAAAGGAAAGGAAGAATTTAGGGGTTGAAAAGCTCTTTCTAGTTCTAACAAGGATTTGGAATGAGTTTTAATGTTCAAGTTTTCCTCAGTGATATCATTTTTTCTAGGTGAAAATTACATTCATTGCTCTGGCAGCTGAGTTTCACCAAGCACATAGGTAGATAGAAAGGCAGGGTGAGCAACATTATTCTGCTCAGGGTCCTGTAGCAGGAGGAAATGCAAGGCTTTGCTCCCTGCTTTGGCATTTGCTTTAGCTACTGCTCCTCTGAGTGCTGACCATGATCACAGAAGCATTTTGTGGCTCTGGRTGAGAACAGACACTTTGGTATGAGGCTGCAGTAGGAGAATACAGACTAATTTAGTTACCTGTAGGAAATCTCTTTTTCATCTTTCAGGAAATGTCAGTCTTGACTTGCACTGGCTTGATGGAATATGTTCRTCTTGGCTCTGCAATGGACAGTCTAGATAAATTGCTTGTCCTTTGTGTCCAGAGTCACATTGTAAAATGATGGCATCAAGGCTCTGCTCACTTGTAATTTTAGCTTAGACTATGACCTCTTCAAGACAAAGCCTTCTGTGTGGCTCTGTGCAAAACCGTGATTATTCACTAAGCCAAAAAGATCTTCAAGCTTAAAGACAGACAGAAGAAGGAAGTCAGGAAAAATACATCCCAAGAAACTACCTGATTAGAGATTTCTTAATTTGAAAGACTGAAACATCAGAGTCAGAATAGATTCTGCAGGAGGTAAAGGAATAAGAAAAACAGGAGCATGGAGGCAGCATTTTTACCTCATTCCTCTCAGTGGAGATCTAGACTTCCTAGTGTGACAAACCCGCATTTGTGGGGATCACTTGTTGTCCAAGGACTTCTGTCCTCCTCTCCAGTGCCTGTGTGGTCCTGAGACTGACCGCTATAGTTTTAAAGCTCTATCTTGGATTTGACCTAGCCAACCTGTCAAGAGTATTTCTAAACGAGCATGTGAAAGTGATTTCTGTTGTGCTGTCCCACTTCCATGTTATTTGCGTGCTGTCATATGAAGGCACTGGGTTTCCTCTGAGCTCACTCCTTTTGACCCTATTATCATGTAAAGGCATTTTTAGAATGGCTGCTCTTTTTTCRGGCAGGTTTCTCACAGCTCAGTGGCACATTTGGCCAATATTTGCTTATGAAGACGAGCAGCATTTATAGAACTGTGAAATTGTCATTCCTGGCAAATGAGGCTAGATCTGAGCTGAACTACAACTGTGGCAAAGTGTCTCCAGTGTCTCACCTAAGTGGAACTGAACTGTTTCTATGAGAAGGGRATTGAACTGGCCTTAGCCATTAGAAACCCAGCTGTGCACACTTCTTCATGCATCCACCTGCAAGGTGTTGAGAACTGGTGACAGAGGTCTCCACAGGGCCCCACTGCAGCCAGTCGTTCTCAGAAAGGAGAGGTCAAGCCAGGACTTCTGAAGGAGAGTAAGTAATCRTATACTGAGAGTCTACTCATCTAAAAAACCTCATGGAAGCCCTAGAAACTATCCAATGGACCTATTAGGCTCATGTGCTTACAGAAACTCAAAGAGCAGTGCAGAGTTTTAAACCATGTATGGTTTCAGGATCAGCAAAACTGAAAAACTTTTGAATGCCATTATTTTCAGTTGAAAAAATGGCTGTTCAGCAATAGCTCATCAAAAAAGCTACTGCTGTTTTCAATTGTTTTCCTTAGTTTTTTGTGACTGTTCTTACGGAAGTGTACCTCAGAGTGGTTTCCAGGTAAAATACACTTTCAGTAAATATTCTGAAAATTTACTGTACGCCATTTATTATAAATAACATAATCTGTCTTTGTGGGCTGATGGAGGTAGCTGTCACCATGTCATCACATTCCTCTCTACGTATCTCAGAAATGCGAAGTCCCTGAGGAGTTCCTGGAAAAGAACCCCTGTCCCAACTGCAGATGGCTTCAGCCAGTGGCAGGTGATAGCATCTCCTGAAATTGCAGCGTGAGATAATTGTGCCACAGTGGTGTATTGTGCTTAGTATTAGCCTGTCAATCTGAGGAGCTTCCAAAGAGAGGGCACCCTGCATGGGAGCATGTGCAGCTTGGAGTTTTTTTTTTTTTTTTTGGAAGAGACAGGAAGGTAGAAAGGTTTAAAGAATCTGACAAGCAGCAGCTTCCCAGAGTGCTCTTGGACATGCTTCTGTGTTGTTATTGACACCTGACCTCCGAATACTATGTTGGATTTTTTCCTTAGGGCAATCATSCATGTGTTCCATGACTCAGGTCACTGAACGGACTGAAATCACAACCCCYCATGGGTAGGAACTGGCAGGCCCTGAACTACAGAAGGCCACAACAGAGCAAACAGGCCCATGGAGGTCCACACTGGGACACATAGGCTTCCATGTGTACTGTGCTGCCCTCAAATGTTTTCTGATATAAGTACTTCCAATGTCAATTTTATTTTGTTTGTTTGTTGAAAGTGCCCACTTTGCAAGGGAAAGTTGAAAATAYGTTTGTGTCCATCTATGTATCTGACTATTTCTTAATTATATTCCTGCAGTCCTCTTTCTCTCCCTAAGCTGACCATGTGAGGGACACCAGTCACATACATCAAGAGAGGGTCTGCAAAGGGCCCGTCTCGGAAATGGTGGTGGGGCAGTCTTGTGTGATCAGTTTCTTGAACCTGGAGGGGTTAAATGCAGTTTCCTGAGACTCTCACAGTCACTGSAAAGTTCCATGTCACTGGTGGGCAGAGGTGCCCATTTCCTGGTGTCTGCTTTGTGCCTTGAATGGCACAACTGGAAAGTATACATGTGACCATTCATTCCTGTTTATCTATAGCCTCCTTCATGAGGAGAAAAACTGGCAGCTGTTAATTAAACATCAAACCTGATAGGCAGAATGTGCACAGCACTAAGCTCTGCATCTTACTCATTTGGGTGGCATAATACTTGTGGAGTGTTCTTTTCAGACAGAAAATTAAGCCCTGTGGAATAAGAGCTTCCTTCAAWAGTTTCCTGAAGGCCTGGTGGTGTTGGCACTTTGTTCTTGCATCCAAATAACACACCTACAGATGGGGGAGGGAGTAGTTCCATCTTTCTGCGGATTCTGGTGCATTTGATGAGGTCTGTCTTTCTAGTGGGAATGGGAGCAAAGCCAGACAGAAAGAGCGCATTCAGATCTGCTGCAGAGGAGCAAAGCACCTTGGAAGTGCAGGGAAGGCATTCTGTCCTGTGGACATTTTGTACCTGACTGGACATCCATTGGAGACTCAGCAATCAAAACYGCAAGGATCCTTAGCTCTTGATGACTCAGGAAGGAGCTTTTCCTAGGCCTGCTTTGAACAGTAGTGTTCAACACACCAGATATTCAGTCTTGTCAGTCCAGGACATATGCAATTGAAGGGTTACAGTGAGAGGCTTTCCAACCCTGCTGGTCACAGGCCCTGCCTTTTAACTGAATTCCCAGTAAAGGACATGCACAGGCCTATCCCTGACCCCGAYAGAATGAGCAAGCTCACTCCTGACCTATTCTGCTCTGAATGCAGCAGCCAAGCAATATGGGGCYCTGAGGGATGGCACCACAAGTCTTGCGTATCTGGCCATTGACCCAACACTTGGTAAGAGACCATCAGGGTTCTTTACACATTATCARTGGTTGTGTACTATTTAGGCTAGGTTTGAGCTCTGCATATTTGGAAATCCAGAAGTCTGTAAATATTGGGCATTAAACCTGGTACAGTGCCTTCAGATTTGACTCTGGGACATTGTGCTGCCCTTCAGTGCAGGTCCAACGCTGATCTTGCTTGTGGTCCTGGTTCTCTTTACCTTAATGGGTTTTTCCCAACTCTGCCTAAATCAGGTGCTCTGTCCTCCCTCCTGCTAGCTACACACATAGTGTTTGTTCTCCAGCTCTCATTACAGGAATGGTGTTTGCAGTCTTCTATGCCTACCTGAATATGGCCTTCTCTTTGCTGAGCATTTGCCTTGGGCCCATCCCACTTAGCCTACCCCTGGGGATTAGCTGTTGCTGCTGCTTCTATGATTCATTGGGGCCCTCTGGACTTACCTTGGTACAATAGGGAGCAGTATTTTGCCTGAAGACTTATTTTTACTGTATCAGCTTAATAAAAAGCAGAACTCAGTTCTTTTATGTGAAGGCCTGAAATCTTTGATTCATTCTTTGCTGCCTGACTCTCAGGGTAAAACTGTGTGATTGTCTGGCTTTTCATTATTTTATCTCTTTAGATTTTATTTCTCATTCCAGCAAGAATCTCCAAATTACATTCTTTGGACAATAAATGCCAGTGGAAGTATGTCCTATTTTTACATCTTTTTATGCTCCTCCTGAGTCTTGATAGAGCTCATTTGGGAGCACTTTTTCAGGGAACTTTTACCCTGTTGTTTTGAGTTTCTTCTTTTCCTTGTCATTTTCTGAGGTGATTCCAACAAAGCAGACATGTGCCATTATTTCAAGAGCATAATGTATATCCTTGGCAGTGGCATTTTCACCATTTTATTTGTTGTCATAGCTCCAGAATGTCAYCTCACTCCACAATCAACAACACCCTTGCTTTCTGCAAGAGTCAGGGTAGAAGGCCCAGAACAGGTGTCTCCCAGGGCAGTGCCAGTTTCCTTGCACTCACTGAAGATTAGTGAGCTCTTCCTCTTATTCYCAATTTGACATCTGAAATGGGATAGAGAAACTGCACCCAAGAAGTGCTTCTAAAAGAAGTTCAAACAGCTCACTCGGACAGCAGCTCTTAGGTTACAGGCAAGACTAAGTGAGCCTGACAACTGACTCACTAGACCAGCTTGCAGAAACCAAGAAGAAACCCTAACACAGATATGCAGAGTGCTGCAGTCCTCAGAAAATGTTCAAGGTGGGAGATAGGCTTGAGTTGTTTCTTTTTCCTCTACTTTTTTTAGTCATAGGTTACAAGAAGATGGTAAATACCTAGAGGTGTTGTGTGAATCTTCACAGAGAGCTAGAGATCCCTCTTGAAACACCTGGATAAAATGAATAGCACACAGGATTTCTGAGCTTGTCTATGAAATTGGCAGTATCTTGCTTAGGGAGCTACATCTGCATTTAAAAGCATTGCCCACATCCAGTTCTTTTTGGAACGTCTTTGTGTCCCACATGCAAGGYTTAGCAAAGCTAGGCCATTTTCAGGCTATAAACACCTCCCTGTACTCCTGCTGCAGCTTCTCTGTAAAACAGCAGCTGTGTGGGACCGTCCAGGCTCCCTGGGTTTATTCTCACAGACCTGAGTGGGAAAGGATGAATCCTACTTTCTTCTATTGTGCTATGTGCAGTAATTGCCATCCTTGCAAAGTACTTACCTGGGCATCTCAGGAATACAGACTTGGGGAGGGCCATGGAAAAGGGCCATGGAGTAGGATCCAATTTTTTGATCCAGGCTTTACACAAGACACCTTAAACAATTTCTTTCTTCAAGGCCCCAAAAGACTTTTGCCATGAGGTAGGTTTTTTGCCCCATGAGTTAGTCTGCAGCTTTAGGCTGTGGCTGCTTCATGTCCTCTAATTGCCAGCCTGTACAATAAAGTCTACCATGGTTAAGCAGTGCCAGAGAACCCCAGTGACATGAGGATGAACCTTTCCATTTGCTTCACACAGAGCCTGGAGGGGTTCAAGTCCGTGAAAAGGTAAAGRGAAACTCTCTAGCTTTGGCAGATCTCTCCTACAGCATCAGCCTTGGGGTCACTGGGGCTCCATCCTGTGAAACAGCAATGCTGCCTGATCCTACCATGATGGAAATACAAGAAGCAGAGGAGGAACAATAAGGCTGTGCTCTATCATGTTGGAAAGCCAAGGTCCCATCGGGCTGTAGCTGTAATTTCAGGCCAGATCTTACTCTGATAGCCAGTTCCTCTTCCCCTCTGGAAAAAGCCTTTTGATTAGTATGCTATATCTCAACTTTAATCACAAGCTACTGGCATGGTCTTGAACAATGGAGCAAAGCTGTAATATGCTGCCATCCTGCACAACAGAGAGTTGTTCTGTCCTGTGGGAACACGTGCTAAGCCACAGTGTTATCAGCCTACTCCCTCTATCCAGACCGAGCCACCTGTACAAGGCCACAGCTTCCAGAGGAACAGCTTGTGATTCTGATCATTTGTTTAGTGAGMCATATTTTGCAGCAACTATTCCCCTATCACAATACTCAGTTTTTCTAGTGTAGGTGGAGTCCTGATGCTCCCTTCTCAGTGCAAAACAATCTTCCCCATGGAGATAATCCACACCTTACTCATTTTGCCACTGTTTTTTCTTCCAGTAAATACAGTCTTCACAAAGGGCACCCCCATTCTCCCCAGGGTGACCCCAAAGAGTGCCTGAGGAGGAAAAGYGCTTGGTGTAGCSTGCATCATATCTGACTGGAGGGCTGGGGAGAGATGCTAAAGGAAACCTCAAAAATTTTGCACAATGTTTTTSAGATGGAGGAGATACATGATCCACWGGGAAGTCCTGCAGACATCACAGTTTTTTCTCTGGAATCATCTYTAATCTTTGTGCAGAGAGACAAGGCCATATTCACATCAGATGGATTGGCTTACTTCTACTATGGTTTCAACCAGATCTATTACCTGCTCAGGTTGCTGTCTCAGCCRAATGGATATCTGTGGCTGGAGGGAGGGTGAAGGTAGGATCAGCCCCATATGGGAGGGTTGTAGAAAATGTTCTTTTAGCAGCAGTACTGGCTTATGTCAACTTGCAAGGCTGGTGGATCCAAGCCTAGGCAGCACCATCGGTCCTCTGTAAGCAGGTGTGTAACAGCTCTGCTAAGCCCTAAGCTACCTAGCAAGTGTATGGTTGTGTCACTGCAGAACTGAGCCAAGGCTCAGGCAGTCTGCCCCTCTCCAAGTCTTACTTTCTCTTGCACAAACACTGCAATTTACACAGCCCCCAGGCACAGCAGGCCTTCATCTAATCTGCAGAGCAAGCCGCTGCTCTCTGAAGTACGAGGGTCCTAGATAGTTCCATGAGAAACTTAAATAAGCATAGTCCATTCTCCTACCTGAGGGCAGGGCTGACCTTTTCTGGGGAAATTTTGCCCTCTGATACAGTCTAGATGTCTCTAGAGCACAGGAGTTACCTTGCCTCTCCACTGCCAGCAGGGATTCCTCTGAACACTAACCCCCTCCATAAGGGTCACCAGATGGTGTTTTTCCTTGAAAATCACAAAGCCCATATTTTTAATGGAGTGATAATGAATGTTTGAAGCAGTGAGAGACTTGGGAAGCCTTAGGAGGGGGCGGGCTCCTGTGCAGCCCTGAAGGATGCAGTAACAAGAGAGGCAACACACCTTGGCATGTTTGAAAGACTGTCTGTGCCACTCATTACCGAGGACTCAGACTTCAGGAGAACCATTATAATTATCCACATGATTTCTTGCTGAATACGGGCCGGGGAAGCCCACCCAGTGATGCTGTACCCTCCAACAAACTGGGGAGCATGAGCAGACTTTTCAAAGACAGATTTGATTTACAAATGCCAGTTAACAGGAAATTTACTGCGCCTCTTGGAAATCAGTTCCAATGGTCAACTCCCCCCACTATTACAAACTTGCTCCTTATGTTTGACTGGATCTTTCAAGCTCTGCATTTCAGCCATCTGATCTTTCTCTACCTTTTTCTCCTGATTTAAAGCACCCAGCTCTCAGAAATCTCTTTCTCAAGTGCATATCTAAGATCATCTCACTTTTTTACCTTCTCTCAGAGCAGGTCAGTTGAAAAATTGAACTGAATGAGTCATCGGATTTTTCTGAGCCTAGCATGCTTTGAAAAATGCATAAAGAATTGGTAGTTGGGTATGCAATAGTATTAACCATCCCTTCCAGACCACTGCTCCAACCTGCTGTGGAGATCATGAACCAACCACTTCCATGTTTGAACAGCTTTAGTGCCCTCCAGGCTGAGGAGGAGGGCATGACTTCAAGGGAAGCAACTGGGCCGACAACCCTTTGCCTTGTGGGAACACCCAGAAGAAGCAGCAAGTGATTGTTGTGGGTGACTCTCTGTTACAGAGGATGGAGGCACCTATCTGCTGACTTGAACCTCTAGAGAGGTTTGCTGCCTGCCAGAGGCTTGAATATGAGATGTCATCAAAAGATTTCCAAAGCTTGTACAGAAATCAGACTATTACTCTCTTCTGCTCTTTCATGTGGACACTAATGATACCAAGGGCAAACTGGAAATGATCAAACACAATTTCAGAGCTCTGGGGATGGTGATCAAGGGTCTGGGAGCACAGGTGGTTTTCTCATCAGTCCTGCTGATGAGGGGGAAGGATGGAAGGAGGAGTAGATGAATTTTCCAAATTAACAGCTGGCTGGACTGATGGTGTTGGCAACAGGGTTTTGGTTTCTGTGATCATGGTACACTTTTGAAAATCAGCAACTGATCCCCAACTTAGTGGGATCCACCTCACTAAGCTAGGCACATGTGTCTTTGCCAACAGGTTGGCCAGCCTGGTAAACTGGACTTTAAACTAGAAAGAATGGAAGAAATGGAGAGTCATAAAGACAGGGTAGTCAATAAAATGAGGCTYAAGCTGGGATGCCTCCAGCGGGTGCATGCAAACAGGAAAGTGTGTATGAGACATGACTATGTGGGACCCCCCTACACCCTTCCTGGGAGACCTGCATGCATGACTACCTCTCTGAAATGCCTGTGCACCAATGCACGCAGCATGAGGAATGGACAGGAGGAACTGGAGATYTGTGTGCGGTCGCAGGGCCATGATCTCGTTGCAGTCACACAGACATGGTGGGATAGTTCACATGACTGGAACGCTGTCATGGATGGCTATGTACTTTTTAGGAAATATAGGCCAGGAAGATGAGGTGGTGGAGTTGCTCTTTAGGTGAGAGAGCAACTGGAAGGTATGGAACTCTGCCTAAGGATAGGCGAAGAGCAAGTCAGTAGCTTACGGGTAAGGATTAAAGGGCAGGTTAACATAGGTGATACTGTTGTGGGTGTTTACTACAGATAACTTGATCAGGAAGAGGATGTAGATGAGGTCTTCTATAGACAGCTGGAAGTATCCTCACGATCACAGRCCCTGRTTCTCATGGGAGAYTTCAACCACCCTGTTATCTGCTGGAAGGACAACACAGCTAGGCACAAGGAGTCTGGAAGGCACCTGCAATGCATCAATGATAAGTTCTTGTCACAGATGGTGGAGGAGCCTATGAGGAAGGGTGTCCTGCTGGACCTTGTACTAACCAACAAAGAAGGACTGGTTGGAGATGTGGAGGTTGGGGGCAGCCTTGGCTGCGGTGACCATGAGACGGTGGAGTTCAGGATCCTGCATGAAAGAAGTAAGGCAATAAGCAGGATTGCAACCCTAGACTTCAGGAGAGCAGACTTTGGGCT
Source organism: Rhea americana (assembly GCF_003343005.1). Taxonomy (NCBI): domain Eukaryota; kingdom Metazoa; phylum Chordata; class Aves; order Rheiformes; family Rheidae; genus Rhea; species Rhea americana. The sequence goes on from NW_028186438.1 coordinate 585,870, forward strand.
CTTCTGAGACCTTCTTGGAGGAATCTCATGGTTAAGGCCCTAGCAGGAAGCGGGGTCCAGAGAGCTGGCTAGTATTCAAGCATCTCTTCCTCCAAGTTCAAGAGCGGTGCATCCCAAGGAGAAAGAAGTGCAGCAAAGGGGGCAAAGAGACCTGCATGGGTGAGCAAGGAGCTCTTGKCCAAATTCAGACAGAAGAAGAAAGCACACAGAATGTGGAAGAGGGGACAGGCTAMYTGGGAGAAWTATAGGAATGCAATCAGAGTATGTAGAGATGCAGCGAGGAAGGGCTAAGGCCCAGCTGGAATTGAGTCTGGCAAGGGATGTCAAGGACAACAGGAAGGGCTTCTTGAGATACACCAGTCATCAGTGGTGTGGAGTCTAGTTGGAGGCCTGTGGCTAGTGGAGTCCCCCAGGGCTCAGTACTGGGTCCCACCCTGTTCAATTTCTTCATCAGTGACCCGGATGAAGGCACAGAGTGCCTCCTCAGCAAGTTTGCGGATGATACCAAGCTGGGAGGAGTGGCTGATRCACCTGAGGGCTGTGCTGCCATTCAGAGAGACCTGGACAGGCTGGAGAGCTGGGCGGAGAGGAACCTCCTGAGGTTCAACMAGGGCAAGTGCAGAGTCCTGCACCTAGGGAGAAGTAACCCTAGGCACCAGTACAAGCTTGGGGCTGACCTGTTGGAAAGCAGCTCTGCAGAGAAGGACCTGGGAGTGCTGGTGGATGACAAGTTGACCATGAGGCAGCAATGTGTCCTTGTGGCCAAGAAAGCCAATGGTCTCCTTGGGCGCATTAGGAAGCGTGCTGCCAGCAGGTTGAGGGAAGTGATCCTGCAAGAGGCAATTCAAGGGACAGGAAACACATTTTTCCCACAAAACCAATACTATTCTCCCTTTGAGGGAAGGAGCAAAATCAGGGAAGACTCCCTTCTGCCAGCAGAAGACTGTAGTTTATATCGGCATCAGAGAATTTATGGTGGAGCTTGTCTGCTCCAAGTAACTTTCCTGATTTTGCCAAGTGAGAACTTCCATGCAGTAGGATGGTGTTTTGTCAGATATGGTGAATGTTTTGGTGAGGTGACAGAAAGGAAAATATGCCCTAGAGATCAGAAAGGACTCTATAAGTGCTTGTTTCAACTCAAAAAGCCACTGAGCTATATAAAACCAAGCCAGAGGTAAGGACTCATCTATAGGGACACAGTGGGAAGGGAAAAAGTAGTTTATATTTCTTTATATATTCTTTTTTATTTCTGTTCCATCTGGCCTTGTCATTTTGAGTTTCTCTTCTTTCAAATGTATATCTATTTGGGTTTATATTCTAAACAAACTTTGATTTGGTATTTAAAAACCCTTTGCTCATTTGAGAGAGTTCACTGTAAGAAAAAGACCTCTCAGCTCTGCCTGACTCGAGGTCCCCATTTCAGTAGCCTACATGTCCTGCAGAAGCAATGGGACAACACCCTGCGTAATATCCTGCCCCAGTGCAGGCAGGAATAGTGTTTCTTGTGGGGCTTCCTTGCCAGGGGAGGTCTGGAAAGATGAGACTGGGACTATTCAAGAAAGGGGGAGGTGTGCAGATGTAGTTGCTTTGCACAGACTGAAGCAGGAGAAGGAGGGTGAGAAAGTAGCAGCTGGGAGTTTGATGCCTTGGGTTATGAGGGGTCTGGGAGGCTGCTCCGGCTCAGATTAACTTCTTGATTACTGTACTGTGTTCTCATCAGAAGAGAAGAGGGTTTGATCAAAGGAAGATTACCTCCAAACGGGAAAAGGAGGTTTCATTAGAGAGGCTTAGATGATGTGAAGTAACTTAACTCATCTTCCGAACATCTCACCTTAACCCTTCCAGAAGGACTGCCCTCCACTCTTGCCTGTTTCAGCAGGTAGTTCTCAGCACAGGCAGATCATTTCTCTGAAGAAGGCCCTGAAATTTAGAGATGCTCCAGGACTGAAACCTCTATTCCAAATACCTGTCCTCACCTTGCAACACAGAGACACTGTCTCTTTCTGCAGTGATTAACTTGGGCAAGAAACCTCTTCCAAATCCACCTCCAGGGGTGAGAGATATCCAGCAAAACCTGATCAAAGGCCGTGTGCACACTGCTCAGTCAACTGCTGTGACTGATCTGGACTGGCTACAGTTGTGGAATATATCTCTGCTCCTTCTGGGAGATCTCTGCTCTGGATTCCTTCTCAGATCCAGCCACCAGCAGTTCCAGTCCATACCCTGTGCATACATTATTATCCTGCTCCTTATCCCCTTGGTACATATGCCTGGGCTGTGCATGCATGCATTTTTCAATCTGAGGGCATCATCTCTGGAGGGATCAGATAACTCCCATTGCTCAGTTTTACATTGGTTTGCCTCCAGAGCCTAGCACATTTAAAAGTGAAAGTAGTTGGGTTTCATCTGTCCAAATGTAGGTGTGTGCAGGGTGCATGCATCCCATCTTCTCCTGCTCCCCAGAGCTTGCTGTCTTGGGTGGAAATTGGCACTTCTAGGGCACAAGAAATCTCCTGCTATGAGAGATGTCTGAAGTAGCACAGCTGAGTGGCTCCCAGAAGCATCACCTCCCTCTGCTATCTACAGGAGTCCAGACAACTTGCTCGGAGGAGATGGAGAAGAGGATAGCCCAGTGCTTACTCTGGACAGCAGATCAAGTTCCTAATTGCAAAGTGTGAAATGAAATTATGAACTCACAGGAAAGTGTAAAACAATTCCAGAGTAGATCTGACAGCAAAACTCCTTTGTTATCTTTTGGGRATCCTCACCTAGGCTCCCTGACACATGTATCAACCATGACAGCTAGGTAGCAACCCATGTAACATTCACTCTTCTGAACAGCATTTTCAGAGCTAGGCCTACAGTTAGCTAGGAGGGCAGGGACTTCCCCTTAAGAGATTTCCCTGAGMTGCTCAGCCCTTCCACCTTCCCTCTGTCTGTTCAGAGAAGACTCCTTCTCCTTCTCCATGCTTACTTTTACTTGTAAAAGATATTTATTTATTTAATAGTTATTTGTTACTGTGAGTCAACAATTTGCTGCACACCTGATGTCAGCAATAGGGCTTTGGTTTCTATGACCAAGGAACCTTATTTGAAGATAAACATCTGCTTGGGAGAGATGGGATCTACCTCACTAAGTGGAGCAGAAGCATCTTTGCCAACAGGCTGGCCAGTCTGGAAGGAGGGCTTTAAACTAGGAAGGGGAGAGGAAGGGGAGAGTTATAGGGACTACATAACAAGGCTTAAGTGCAGGTACCTCAAGCATTTAAAAGCAGACAAGGAAGTACCTACAAGACAACACTATGGGGAAATCTTTTGTACCCCTTCTTGGAAATCAACATGCTTGAATGACTCCCTGAAATGTTTGTACACAAATGCATGCAACATGAGGAAAAAACAGGAGGAATTAGAGATCTATGTGCAGCTGCAGGGCCATGATTTCATTCTAACTATGGAGACATGACAGGAGAGCTTGCATGACTGGAATACTGCAAGGGATAGATACAAGCTCTTTGGGAGGGACAACCAGGAAGRCAAGGAGGGGAGTCAGCCTTTATGTGAGAGAGCAACTGGAATGTATGGAGCTCTGCCTAGGGATGGATGGTGGGCTGATGAAGAGTTTATGGGTAAGGATTAACGGGTGGACTAACATGGGTAATACTGTTGTGGGTATTTGCTACAGGCCACCTGATCAGGAAAAGGAAGTCAATGAAGCCTTCTGCAGACAGCTGGAAGTAGCCTCACATTTGCAAGCCCTGGTCCATACAGAAGACTTTAACTGCCACAGTATCTATGCTTGAGGGACACCAGCAGGGCACAAGCAATCCAGGAAGATCCTGGAGAACACTGATGACAACTTCCTGATGCAGGTGATAGAAGAGCCAATGAGGAGAAGTGCTCTTCYGGACATTTTACTAACAAACAAGGAAGATCTAGTTGGCGATGTAAAAGCTGGGGTCAAGCTTGGCTGCAGTGACCATAAGATGGTAGAGTCCAGAAGGGACCGAGAGGAGGGAGCAGGGCAATCTGCAGGATCACAACCCTAGACTTCAGGAGAACAAACTTTGGCCTATTCAGAGACCTGCTTGGAAGAATCCCATGGCATATAGTCCTAGAAGGAAGAGGGGTCCAAGAAAGCTACTTGATATTCAAGAATTACCTCCTCCTACCTCAAGAATGGTCCATCCAATGAGCAAGAAGACAAGCAAAGGTGCCAGGAGAGTATGCTGATAAAACAAAACTAGAAGGAGTGACTGATACACCAGGGGGCTTAGGGTTAACCCTAGGACAGAAAGATCATGGTGGACACCAAGTTGACCATGAGCCAGCAATGTGCCCTTAAAAAGAGCGTGGAGAGCAAGTTGAGGGAGGTGATCATCCTGCTCTACTCAGCCCTGGTGAGGCCACATCTGGAGTAGTGTGTCCAGTCCTGGACTTCCCAATACAAGTGAGACATGGAACTACTGGAGTGAGTCCAGTGAAGGGCTACTAAGATGATTAAGGGACTAGAGCATCTCTCATACGAGGAAAGGCTAGGCCTGTTCAGCCTGGAGAAGAGAAGGTGCAGGGCAGAATTTTATCAGTGTTCAAATATCTGAAGGGAGGGAGTAAAGGGGATGGGACCAGACCTTTCTCAGTGGTGCTCAGTGACAGGATGAGAGGCGATGGGCACAAATTGAAATACACAAAATTGCACTTGAATGCAACATAACATTTCACAGTAAGGGTGATTGAGCACTGGAACAGATTGCCCAGAGAGGTTGTGGAATCTCTGTCCTTGGAGATATTCAAAAAACATCTGGCAATGTCCTGGGCAACATGCTCTAGGTGACCCTGTTTGAGCAGGGTTGGACTAGATGATCTCTAGCGGTCCCTTCCAACCTCAGCCATTCTGTGGTAAACCTGGTTCAAGCTGCTGCACAAACAGAAATATACTGATAGCTTGTCTTGTGGGAGCAATACTTTTGCTATTCGGAGTTCTCTGAGCCGGTTTCTTCACATTACAAGCAATAAAAATATTTGCTGTGCACATGTTCTGCCAAGCAAACAGGCATTAGTTTGATGATACAGGATGTCCTTCACAGTACAATTAGTGCTGGGGATGATTTGGTAAAAGAAAAGTTTACCGTATAACCACTCCTGCTTTTGGTTTTACGTGTGCTGGACCTTACACCCTTTATTTTGGAAGGGCTTTCCAGGGCAGGCTAAGTCCTCGTGGAAATGCACAGACAAGGTGAGGAAATGGCTCAGGCTATGCTGAATTATGGTGTTCCTCAATGTCTAAGGGTTTCACACTCTGCAGTGTGAACAACACCCTCAATGCAGTGCCCTCTGTGGAGCAATTTTTGACTCCCTTTAAAGAGGGGTATAGTTTGGCCTCCTTCAATGACTGTGTGCAGACTTACAATATCTGCTCGGAAGATCAGTATTTTCCTGAAAAAGAGAGGCTATGTGAAGACCTGAGCTGTCAAAAGTCTAATAAAGGTATTTTTTAATGTCTGCTTACAACCAAATAGAAATTAAAGATCGAGTCCATGGCTCGGTGCACCGAGATGAAGAATCATAGGGCAAAAGTCTAAAAGTCACCCTAGGCAGGAACTGAAGTGAAATGTCCTGGTCTGGAACAGATTTACCACATTTCAGAGATATAACTTACTAGGGCAGTGAGGCAGCTTTGTCTTTTTAAGATTTTTTTTTTCCCCCAGTATGTCCCATAAGTACATGCCCTGAACTGTTAGTTCAGTGAAAAGAACAGTGTTTGAGTGATGGCACCTCTGAGACCACAGAGGACAAACCAAGAAAACCAGAATTGGAAATGAATGGACAGAACTTAGCATGTCATAAGCAAAGCTTAACTTGGAGAAAATTGATTAAAAAAAAAAAAAAAAAGGAGAAAATTTGGGCATCTGTTGGATGTTTTTAGGATCCTTTTAAAAGAGAAGTAAAGAAAGCTCCTGGGACCAAGACAGCAACAGATCAAAAGAAAATAGCTCTGCCATTTTGGCCTCACACAGCTGGGAAGAAGGTTGCCATACCCCATCTTCTAGTTACTGAGAGACCTTGGCAGAAACCAAGGTATCACTATTCCCCTTGTGYACTTAAGCAAAGGTTGAACACCCTAGGAACATTGCTTTATATCCCTCTTTTCCTCTTTCACTTCTCTTCTTCTCCACCTACTTTAATTCCTTCCCATATTTTCCTTGTTGCCCTCTGTGTAGCAAGAACATGGCTTACGCAGGCACTGCTGCATCCTTTGGGATATCGCTGGGTGCATGCAACTAAGAAGGTAACTTCGTGGGTGATATGAATTTGCCAGATCTCAGAACAATGGACTGTTGTATGTATTGAAGCTGTGTTCCTCCAATGGTGACTTGCCATACTATTTCTCACTAGAGACATGTTTTCTGTTCTTCTATTCTTTCTACCCGTGTTCATGTATTTTGAACCTTGTTTCTGCTTATAGAAAGCAGAATCAAATTCCAGCAATGACAGCATCTTAGCCTAGTATCATTCAATTGATTTATTCCCCCACCCTAGAAAGCACAGTTATTACTTTCCTTAATATTATCAAAGAGGCTCCCTGACAAGAGACTTTTYTCTATTACAATTTTCTATGGCTAAAGGAAAGWGAATAAGAGAGACTGCTAAAATGGAAAACTTACTTAATATATTGCAATTGCTTTCACTGTTTTTATTTATTTTTTCCCTCTGGACTCTTCATTAATATTTACAAAGGTTCCTTATGGTGCTCATTGCCCTGAGACTAAATATTCCAAGATTTTTGTGCAGAGACCATAAACCAAGTCTAACAAGTCCAYGCTGGACTATGACACAGTATTTTTGCTCAGCTGTACACAAATACTAGTTACTTCAACAGGACAAGTGTATGAGAAGGAAAGGTCCTGGAGAAGTTATGGGAAAGATTTCATCAATCAGGGGAATTCAATAAGTGTTACAGGACTAYGGCAGAAAGAGGCAGGACAGAAAAGAGAAAGCAGAACAGAAAGGCTGAGAAAGGGATAGGGCCCATAGGACATGCCAGAAGGTGCATGGCCACCAGATGAAAGTGAACTGGAACTGAGGACTCTTGGGACAACTCGCCACAGAGCTCTTGGATAGCTGCATCTAGTGGCTTTGTACATCAAGTCTTTYAGTACAACAGCCCTTGGGCAGCAGTCACACTCCAAAGCTCATCTTGTGTCCTCTAGCACTGGTTTCTGCATTCTTCAACATAGCCTGTGCTTGCAAGACTGGTTGATTGCTCTCATACCTGGAGCTTAGCTGTTCCAATTCCTGTAGACATGTCATCTGGAAATTGTAATGTATGAGCATCCCTCCTGGAGATCAGTCATTGTGTTCACATTGGTAATCTCACAGGCTGAGTGCTGGGCTGGTGTCTTTTGTGTGTGAATCTTCTTGGAAGATGAAAAATCAGAGTAGGGGGATTTATTAAATGAGCAATTAATAAGTGCTTCAGATTGATCTGTCACAGGCAAGAATTAAATTGATAGAACTGGCCAGCCAGTATKAGGGGAACAGATTACAGTGTCACTGCTGTATATCCTCTTTCTGCTGCAGTTCCCTGACTCACACATCCTGTGCTCCAGGGCAGCCTCYTCCTGCTGAAAAACACCGAACCAACCCCTGCCTATCCCTCAGACACAGCTTATCCAGGAATGCCAGGATGAGTCCCCATTTTGGATTATGAGATGTAATAGCTTCCTTCAAGAGTGCCTTACTACAGTGTGCTTATCTCCACTGTGACAAAAGCCCCTGACTTAGCAGCAGGGCCAGGAATGATTCAGTAACTTGACTTTTTACAAGATGGAACCATGGGCTCAGCTCCAAAGCAGTCATTTCCAACTGAGCCTGAAGCCCAGTGAGTYTGCTGCAGTGGGTGCTGTGAATTTAGTGGGTAGACCTGCACTTTCTCAGTGGCAAATCTCTTTTGCTTGCCTACCCACCATGTTACTTCTGTTATTGCTATACAACCACTCTCTGCATCTCCCCTCTGAAATGGTGTCACTTTGAGTCAAAAGAATAGCCATGCCAGAGAGGTAGTAAGGTGATGAGACTGTCTGTCTAAGATCTTGAGATGCTTGAGGCAAATGGGCAGCCTGAAGCTTCTGACCTTGGTCTAATAACTGCGAAATGGAAGAACATTTTTTTCCCAGTCTCTCCAGTGCTTTCTTCAAAGGAAGGGAGAAGCACAAATAGAGGGTAGAGCTTCCAGATAGGCACTTTGGCTCATACCTCACCCCCACCAATATGCTGCTATGACACAGGTGATCACAGGCTACGTAAGAGCAGCCTGTTGTGGCAGTGAAACCAAACCAGTCTGAGACTCCAATTCCCTCACTGACTCTATTGCTTTCCTTTTCTCCCTGGAGGGTAGATGTGAATGTAACCTTTGGAGCATGGATATATTCCTCTGCCACTACTGAGACTGGATCTTCATTTTCTCCAAGGGTCTCGATGGGTTGCCTTKTGACCAGGTACGTGCAAAGGAGGCCAGCAGCCAGTTTGCTCTCTGAGGAGTTTCCAGTTCCCCAGCAACTGATGCTGCCACAAATTTCTTGAGCTAGTTTGGTGCCTGTCCTTGCAGGTCACTGGTGCTGCTCACCCAGTCTGCAGCTCTSCTACTTATTCTGCCATCAAACACACTCCACACTGGATATCATCTCTATCTTGGCCATCAGTGGTACAAATATAGGCTAGAGCCTTAGCAAACCCGGGTAAGACTCTGGGAAGAGCCAGACAGGCTTGGGATCCCATCTTGGTGTACATCATGTGCTGAAGAGACATGGGACCCCTCTGAGAGGAGTAGGCTTAGGGAAGACCTTTGTCCTTCCCCTTCTTTCTCTTTCATGTCACCCACAGTCAGGAGCTAGTAAGGTTTTCTTACAGGACATTCACCCAGCTCAGGCAGCAGTGTGAACAACTATCTCTGCACTGCTCAGTGAGGCACAAAAAGAGAAATCACAGTGCCATAGGTGCATATGCCAGRCACCTTGTGCACCAGGAGTCAAACATCGTTAGTATTATTGTGCATTAGAGACAGCAATCTTATGACAGAAAAGGTATTGCACCCAACATGAGGTAATTCATTTTGTGCCTCGTTATGATGGATAAAAAGGAATTAAACACCATGCTGGAAGTTAGTGGTTGCCTAGGGACCCTTGATCATGACCTGATTATATTTGATATAGGCAAAGAGAGAACACTACCACCCAGTTCTATATATCTGTAGAGACACACACACACACTTGGTGCTTTAAAAAGACTAATTTCCCAAAGCTCAGGAAAATTATGAGTGAAATTAATTTGGAGAGAAATTTTAATCAGAAAAATGCGAATGAAAATGGTGAGTTCTGTAATGAGAGCTTATTAGGTCATAATTTCACCACAAAGAAAGAAAACAATTCTGGCTAAAAGTGCACACTGATTTAGTGGCAAAATGAAGGAGCCTATTAGAAATAAAATGCCACATGGAAAGAATGAAAAAAAGAGAAGGAAAACTGATTACTGGTGTGAATTACAGCACGGAAAAGTAGGAAATTCACAAGGAAAACTAAAAACATTAAGAAAATCCATGGCTGGCAAGTCAGAGGTGTTTTTGAAGTGGTCTGGGAACAAAGGAAAGCACTAGTATGAATAGACTTCTTCCTAAAAGGAACTTTTGAACCTGCAGTTGATAATGGTGCAAAGCAGAGCTTGATAAACAGGATACCTTTCCCCAGATGTTCCACATGAGCTAGCTTATGAGATTTCTAGCCCAATGATGGTGACTCTTCACCAGCACTAGCAGATAAGGACATTTTGGGATATGCAGTGAATGCTAATGTTAGACAGCTATGAGAGCAAAGCAAAGTGACAAAGTTGACTCTGGGCCACTGACTCCATTTTCAATGGAAATAATGGAATGGCCACATGGGATCTGAGCACTAAAAGAATGAATATTAAACAGTATCCACAACTTGTTCTCAGTGAAGGTACAAGCTTCTTTCCTAAGTAAGGCTTCATTTAAAGCTAGCATAAGGCAACATTACTTCTAAAAGAGGCAATTCTGCCTCCCCTGGGCCAGCTTGCATATTCCAGTGTTATGACACCCTTTCACTGTTGACACCAGCATTTGAGACAAACTGGGCCAAGGAGCTGATACTTGGTGAAGCTGACCCCAGAGTCACACCTGAATGGTTTGCTTTAGGGTAATTTAATTCCCCAGTCATGAAAACTACCACTTTTTTTTTTTCTTTCTTTCTTTTTTTCCAGGAGCAGCACTTGCTTATGCAAGCTTAATCTGTTTCTCAGACTGAGAGGTTTTAACATTTTCTTCGGCATTTGATTTACTATCACAGAGCATTCTGTTTAAAAAAATAGCTCCACAGGCAGCAGAAATGATAACACTTGGTTTCCTGTGGCTGCCTCTTGTGTGTTTCTTCGTGTGTCTAACAATTTGGTTGATCTCAGAAAGAAGCCTTTTTCAGCAGTACACTAATTTGGGTCTGTTCCCTCTAGTCTGGTTACCTATTTTCATGAGATTTTTAAGAATACAGTATCTCTGAGAGCTCTACCCCTCAGCTGTACTTGACTGAAAGTGGCAACAGCAGAACTGATAGGCAGCAATATCACATAATCCCTGCTTCCTTAGGAAACCTAGCTAAAATTAATACTGAACTGCATCTGTCAAGTACTTGATAAATGGATTAAGAACTGACTAAAAGACAGACATAAAAAAAAAGAGTTCCTGGAATGCCAGATCCTAGCGAAGAGTTTCTGTAGTGTGGTTTGTTGTGTTCCTGCCAGAGATAGGTGGAGCAGGCAATTCCTAGCCACTGCCTTTTCCCTTAGGAGCCTGGTGAGCTGAATCCATGCAGCTGTCATATTGCTGCCATCTGTGGAAGCAAATACATGTGGAAGGAAATACATGACCGGATCATCCCTGCTGGACCACTGCTAGTGCGGAGAGGCCAGGAGCAGAGCAGATGAGTGCTGGCAGGGCAAGCAGTATATGGGAGAGCAGCAGTGCTAGAGAATGGCGAGACAGTGTTCAAATTGACTGGTAGTAAGTGTGTGGTTCAAATTAAATGAATCTGTGTGTGGGAAGGCAATTATGTGCAAGTGGGGGTGAGAGCTGGCAAGGCTTGGCACCTGCAGCCCTGGATGCCGTGAAACTGAAGGCATTTTGGTATTGAGGGAAGGGTATGAGATGAATAGGTCAGCAATGTGGGGTCAAGAATGACGGTTTTTCCTGGTGGAGTTTCTTCCTTTGTATGAGGTTAGTGGTAGGATGTGAAAGCCAAGACAACCAGCAGAACTGTGGCATGATTCAGCCTTCTGGGCAAGGGGACTGAACTCTGTCCCACTTCTGATTCAGTCCACCTTGAGGTGAGGGAGAGGAGACAATCTTTAGAAGCTATTTTCCTAGGAGTTGCAGTAGATTGCCTTCTCTTCTTCCTGCCACTTTCCTGGGATTTGGATGGTGTGAACACCTGCATCAGTAGCAAGAGGAGGACTGGGGAAATTGTGGGCCCACTACTGAATGGGGTGGGGGCCCTGGTGACAAAGGCTACAGAGAAGGCAGAATTACTGAATGCCTTCTTTGCTTCAGTCTTCACTGCTAAGGGCAGCCCTCAAGAATCCCAGAGCCTAGAGGCAAGGGAGAAAGTCTGGAGAAAGGAAGACTTTCCTTTSGTTGAAGAAGATAGGAATAGAGACCTTCTGGGCAAGMYTGACRTYCAYAAATCCAYGGGCCCTGATGGRATGGCTCCCTGATGGGAGCTGACATATTTTGTCAGGCCGCTCTCYATCATCTTTGAAAAGTCATGGAAAATTGGAGAGGTGCCTGAGGACTGGAAGAAAGTGAGCATCACTTGAGTCTTCCAAAAGGGCAAGAAGAAGGACCCAGGCAACTAGAGAGTGGTCAGCCTCACCTCCATCCCTGGAAAGGGGATGGAACAGCTCATTCTGGATGTCACCTCCAAGCATATGGAGGAAAAGAAGGTGATCAGGAGTAGCCAGCATGGATTCACCCAGGGGAAATCCTGCTTAACCAACCTGATAGCCTTCTCTGATGGAATGACTGGCTGGGTAGATGAAGGGAGAGCAGTGGACGTTGTATACCTTGACTTCAGCAAGGCTTTGGACACTGTCTCCCATAACATCCTCCTAGGTAAGCTCAGGAAGTGTGGGTTAGACGAGTGGACAGTGAGGTGGATTGAGAACTGGCTGAAAGGCAGAGCTCAGAGCGTTGTCATCAGTGGTGTGGAATCTAGTTGGAGGCCTGTGGCTAGTGGAGTCCCCCAGGGCTCGGTACTGGGCCCATCCTGTTCACCTTGTTCATCAGTGACCTGGATGAAGGGACAGAGTGCCTCCTCAGCAAGTWTGCGGATGATACCAAGCTGGGAGGAGTGACTGATACACCTGAGGGCTGTGCTGCCATTCAGAGAGACCTGGGCAGACTGGAGAGCTGGGCGGAGAGGAACGTCCTGAGGTTCAACAAGGGCAAGTGCAGAGTCTTGCACCTAGGGAGAAATAGTCCTAGGCACCAGTACAAGCTTGGGGCTGACCTTCTGGAGAGCAGCTCTGCAGAGAAGGACCTGGGAGTGCTGGTGGATGACAAGTTGACCATGAGGCAGCAATGTGTCCTTGTGGCCAAGAAAGCCAATGGTCTCCTTGGGCGCATTAGGAAGCGTGCTGCCAGCAGGTTGAGGGAAGTGATCCTGCCCTCTACTCAGCCCTGGTGAGGCCTCATCTCATGTACTGCATCCAGCTCTGGGCTCCCCAGGACAAGAGAGATGTGGAGCTACTGGAGAGAGTGTAGCGCAGGGCTACAAAGATGATCAGAGGACTGGAGCATCTTCCATCTGAGGAACGGCTGCGAGAGTTGGGCCTGTTTAGCCTGGGGAAGAGAAGACTGAGGGGGGGGCGGATCTTATCAATGTGTATAAGTATTTGAAGGGAGGGTGTCAAGGGGATGGGGACAAACTCTTTTCAGTTGTTCCATGTGACAGGACAAGAGGCAATGGGCAAAAACTGAATCACAGGAAGTTCTGCCTGAATGCGAGGGGGAAKYTCTTCCCTGTGAGAGTGACAGAGCACTGGAAGAGGTTGTCCAGAGWGGTTGTGGAGTCTCCCTCTCTGGAGMTCTTCAGAGCCTGCCTGGATGCAACCTTGTCTGACATGCTCTAGGTGACCCTGCTTGAACAGGGAGGCTGGACTAGATGATCTCCAGATGTCCCTTCCAACCTTACTGATTCTATGATTCTATGATTAATCCATTCCCTGTCCAATCCAGCACCCAATATCACCAGTGTAGCAGGAATACTTGCTGTCTCCTTCACCTTCAAGTGCTGGGCCTGAGAGGCTGTGCTGGTAGTACTGCCCAGTTCCAAGGACATCACCTAGCGAGGCACTGGATGAAAATAAAGTCACAGTGGAAAAAGACGTAAACTGCTGGAGAGGAAATGACAGCTGTGATTACTGCAGACTACCTACTGGTATCCAATACAGAATGGTTTTGTATTTAATACATTGAATCACAGTCCTGCCACAGTCTCAGTATATTAGCCAACACCCCAGTGTCACTGTGTGTCCTCCCCAAGGACAATGCTGGGAAGCAGAGTGTGGGGATTTGCTCTGATCCCTCCTGCATTTCCTCTGGGGCCGCATCATTCCTGCCAAAGTGTTACCAGCTACTAAGCTAACTTCTGACCTGCGTGCTCTGTAAGCAGCATCAGGATGTTTCAAGGAACAGTGCTTCAAACGTGACCTTGATAGCTTGAGCCAGTAGCTTCCCCACTCCAGCAGCTGCACCATGGGCTCTGCTGCTAGCCCTGGGCACAGGATCCAGTTCAGTTGCTCAGAACCAAGTTARTATAGAAACGTCAGATAGGCTGGAGCATGCAAAGCTGCAAGCTGCTTGAGGTGACCCTAATCTCCAGCTCATGTTACAGGCTGAGTGAGGAAAGGGCAAAGACTGTGCCAAGGGAGTTTTCCCAAGCACACTGGCAAGTTGTGCTGAATAAAGATGGTGGAAACAGCCCTTGTAGCCAGAGCTGCCACCTGCTAGAATGTCAGGGTAGTGGCAAGAGAGTTCCTGGAGGGGAGGAGGATCCTGGATGCAACCTGGACCTACCTGTAACATTCATCTTGAATGATGCATTCAAACACACATCTAGATGTTAGGGGACTCGGCGCACAGATGGCTTACTTGTCCAGTCTAGAGCAGATCACTTGGAATGACCCACAGAAGCTGAACTCCAAAATGGGATAGGGACTAACTCTGAAGATTCTGAAACCACCTGAAATCTGTCAGGTTCATTCAGCAGTGGTGTTCATAGCTGCTGTCAAAGCAGGAGCAGGAGCAGGGGAGCTGGTCCAGATTCTGGCAGTTCTACAATATTATCTTACTGAATAGTTGACATGATGCTGCTGGTTGTAAATTGCCAATACAACATTAATGAGTATGTCAAAAAACAAAGGGCTGAATCATTCAATGTGTGCAGCTGGAAAGACAGTACCCAAGACATGCAGACACCCACCTGCACCAGGACAGCACATAAGACGGCTCCTGTATTTCCTTTGTGTTCAGTCACTAAGGCACAGGCACAAGTTACGGCGTAGGATGTCAGGATGACAGTGATCAGCACCAGGCATGAGGAGAATCCCTCAGCAATGTCCCTGTGCTTCACTGTTGTGTCTCCTATGTATCTGCAGGTACTCGGAGGGAGAAGTCAGCCCATCAGCCTGCAACTACAATGRCCAAGGACATGATGCTGCTGAGTCTGTTTTCCTGAGCAACACAGGGGTGGCAGGCAAGAGGATCTGCACTCTCTTAGCTGCACCGAATGCTGGCAGGTTGCTGAGCACGTAGGTATGAGCACACCATGGACAGCTCAGTGTCTTTACAGCTTTCCGTTCTCTACACCTTTTTCAGAAATTCCCTGTGCATCAGTTTTGGCTTCCCTGCTCAAAAGGCTAATACACACTTCAAAACCCTTTTTGGATTGTACAATATCCCACATCTCTTATGTGTTAACCTTCCACGTATTTTCACCTCTCATTGAAGACCGTTCACCCCTCCCTTTAACACATTAGAAAGATTGTCTGATATAAGCCCAAATCTTTTATCTAGAATAATCTTCTGCAAAGCCACCATGACCTGTATGTGAGCCGCTAGGCTTTGGGTGCTAGAAGGTACTAGCCTTGTGCACAATTCCTACTGAAACTGCCCCCTYCTTCCTGCTAGTCCATGCCAGGACGTAAATTTCAGAGCAGAGACAGAGATTATGGAATAAGCTTCTTCGATGACAGTATCACAGCCTCTGAGTCATCTCACTCATTGTTCTTACCTTGGAACATTTATCCTAGGGCCTGGCTAGCTCAAGAACTCCCTTGCGTGGTCTAGGTGAGGGAGGACACATTTCCTTTTCTTTGTGATGCATTTGAACAGATTGCACAGGCCTTGTCTGAACAGTTACTCCTTAAAGACACTTGTGATTGCTTCAGAGGCAACAGACTAGCAAACAGACCGTGCAGTCAGGATCCAGGGCAGAGCAGATGGACAGAAGGAGGTATCCCACAGCATATTTTTATGTACAAGTTGCACACCAAGAGTGCATCAGCTAACCGCTCAGGTACTCTGCCTCTGTTCTGTGCTCAGCCTTTCTGCTCGTGTCATGGCTGTGCCAGGACAGGATCTGCACATGACCCTGTCCTGACCAGCTCCCTCACAAGCCTCAAATGGAGTTGTAGGTGGGGAACTGTACAGCGGGCACCTATGTGAACCATGTTGAGAGCCAACGAATTCATCAAAAATAATTTTCCCTAGGCTTAATTTCAGCTTCTGGGATGTTGATGTGAGTATGTGGACAAACCACATCGCTTGATTCAATTCTTTGCACAACCTCTTTTTAGAGATAAAGCACGAGAGAACTGAGAAAATAATATGCACTGGCAACGTACCAGAAACACTGCCAGGGAACAGACACCATGAACTGTAGCTTTGAGACAAGCTTGCCTGTAGCTTATTATCTGATTACAATGAATGTGGGCAGCAGAGCACTGAGAAACTCCACAGCTCCCTCACCAACTCCAGGCATTCAAAACACTTGACTCAGGTCTCAGAAAACATTATGCTGTCCAAAAATAATGAGATTTTAAAAATTAATAAACTCCAGCTCTGTTTATTTGCCTTCTGTTTTTTAGATCTGTTAGGAACCATGTTTCCAGCTTTTCTCTGCAGTCACGGTTTGGCTCTGATTTGATTCAATACTGAGTGTCTTGCATAATCCTCTGACTCTTGCAGTTGGGGCATAAGGAAAATAACAGCTCCCAGAGGACTGAATTGTTAGAGCTGCCAACCAAGCACGACCTTCTGAGGTTGGTGGAAAAGAGATGCTCTTAAGACATTATTGAATTTGAACCAGAAACTAGTGAATTACTTTACCTGTAAATATTTTGCCTGTGGGATTCATGATGCTTCCTGAGACACAGGATGTTATTCTGCATGGCCAAATCCTAACCCGAATCACCCCATGATAGCAATGGTTTAGAGCATGGCAGATGTCTTTACTCACTGAGCAGAGTATGAAGATCTCACAGGGATGTCAGGAGGATTTGACTGATCCTACCTGCTGGATTTATGGCTATCATTGAAGCYTGGGAACATGTGTTGGCTGCTTGAGCTGCTGGAGCTTGAGCTGGATAGGTGCTTGGGAACAGCCAAAACAACCACAGGTACATGAAGCTTGATGAATTTCAGCAAACTGAAAGGTTTGCTCAGTGATTCACATCTAATTCTCACTTACTGTTCTTCACTCTTTTTCCACTGACAGTTCACTTTCATGTCATGACAATAATGCTATGCGAAAACTCCATACCTCTTCAAAGAAGTAGGGCCTGAATGGCTCCAGAGCTGTCTTTCTGATTGCCCTTGTGTCGTGTGTCGTGTCCAGATCCTCTATGCTCTAAAATGCATATCACTCAAAAGATGTTATTCAGGCATGTACTTGTGTTTCAGTCTCCATGTAGGACAGATTTACTGAAAAATTTCAGAAAGTTTTTTCCTGAAGGGCTTAGGAAAATGAGATCAAGGGCTTCCTGTTCTTCAGCCATAAATCTGTGTCTGTTGACACTCCCCAGTGTCAAGTTCTCTTTGTCAGTTTGTACTGAACAAGCAAACCAGCTAGGCTAGAGAAAGTGGGGAGAGGAGAAAGAGGCTCCTACATTTATTGGAGTGCCCTGCATTCCTAAGATATAGATAAGGGAGTTCAACAAGACCTCGGACTTCCCATCCAGCGAAAGAACAACTACAGACATGCATATTTCCCATTAATCCTGGACAGGATTAACCCCATGGTCCCTCCAGAGTTACTACAGGAGAAATCTTAAAGAAAAAGATCTGTGGGATCTATGAGTAAAGGGCTCAGAGTCTTCAGTTAATGTGAACATTTGTGCATATATTTGTTTCCTGTCTTGTATCTCTGTTTGACAAACTGTGCAACCTAGACTCGATTTGTGCTTTGATAGAACAAAGTCATTTTTATTCATCTTTTACTTTGTTCAGCTGTGAGAATAATTTCCAGGTAATACAGATTCCCACATGGCAGCCTGTTCCTCTGGGAGCAGAAAGCACCAACATCAGAGAGGCTGGCTGACTTTTAAGGTGTCTTTGAATTCATTATGAGATAGGAAGTTCTTGAGTTAAAGTGCGGAATTTGGGGTCTTCTGGAAAGCAATGCTGGAAAAGCAAGAGTTTATACCTCCCTAAATGTGGTCAATGAGTAATGGTCAGCCTCTTGATCAGGTCATAGACACTTTGTAGAAGGATGCATTTTCGTATGAAACATATTAAAAAGCTTCCTGAATGCTCAGTGGGCGTATCTCTGGGCATCAGCAGGTCTCTGAGCAGAGTTCATGCAGACAGCTTCTTAACCATAGGCTGCAGCATGCAATGTGGCAACAAGCACACATTTTTCAAATCAGTGCTGCACAGGAAAAAAAAATTGCAATTTCTATCACAGTTCAAGCCACAGTCCCACAGACCAGGGACTGTATATATATATATATATGTATATATATCTGTATATATCTGCATGTATTTATGTATCTATATATCTATATATCTTCATATATATATATATGTATGTATATATGTATGTATGTATATGTACAAAATAACTCAACCTGTTTCAGAAATACGTTATCTTAGTGAGGGCAGAAAAAATTTTCCTTCAACTTCTTATTTTGCAGCTGATCAAGGAAAGTAGATGGCACCCTGCCTGGCACGACCATTTTTGCTACATAATGAGCATAGTACATGGGGCAAGAACAGACAAATACCTAGCACAGACATGCTGTGTAAGTCTCAGCTGGCAGCTTGGGATATACAAAAGCAGAATTCAGTGTGCTGAATTCTAACCTTATAGAACTGATCTGTATCTTAGTCCTAAAATGTCCCCTTTCTAAAAACCACAAGCCACCTGCAAAACACAGCCCTGTGCAAGCCTTCCTTGCTCCTGATGCTAATATTCAGTGTTCCCCACAATGCTGGCCATTCCTTAGGTGAAGAAACAGAGAGGCCGTAAGAGTGACAGGCTGACACAAGGAAATCTGAAGCAGTTACTGTTTAGTTATTTTGTCAGGATTTTCTTTGTTGAAGGTGCTGGTGAGAGGAGGGACCAGCCCCCCCCCTTTTTTTTTCTAGCAGTTGCTTAATGGGTTATTTTTTATTGCTTTTACTTGTTTAAGCAAGAGGAGTTAGGTTTTTTTTGGAGGGGGCAGCTTCTACATCTCACCAGCAGTTTTTGTGGGGTTGATTGTTTTTTTTTAAATCTGTCTTCATGACGATCTATCACTCTTTCTCTATTCTTCTATCTACCTATTGTTCCAGTTTTTATTTTTCTTAAATCCAGATTGTTGCTTTTGTTTTCTTCTGGTGGGGTCTAGAGGTTTCTCCAGCTAACTGCTTCTATTGGCTGCTTTTCGATTGGTGGATTCCTCATTAGAAGGGCCTGCACTGATAGTCTGTAACTGGGTGGGAGTGCTTGGCACCTCTGCTGGTGCTAAGCATGACAGTGGCCTCCTGAATGGAAGGTGAGCTCTGGAGGAGGTGCTGAGTCACCAGATGAAGGAGTTGTGCACCTGCAGGGAGGATGAAAAGAAAAGCGACATCTGGAATCTGGAATGTTGTGGAGATGCTGCTGAGGCTCCTTTGGCTTTCAGATTGTTATGCCTTGTTGTTATTCYGTGTGGACATTAATGCTGCTGCCAAGGGAGACCTGGAACAAATCAGGAATGTCTATAGGGTCCAGGAGTGAAAAAGATGGGCCTAGAAACCCAAGTGGTGTTCCCTTTGATCCTGCAGGGGAACAGGAAAAGCTTGGACAGAAGTGGACTTATCCTGTGAGTTAGCACTTGGTCGCATGGCTCATGTGGTAGGCAGTATTTTGCTTCCTCTGATTGTGGGTCTCTCTCTGAGCAACAAGGACRCAGGGCAAGGATGGGATGCTCCTGACAAAGTGGGGCAAGAGAATCTTTACCAACAGGCTTACCAACCTGRCAGAGAGGGCTTTTAACTGTGCATTCTGGGGGATAGTGATAACATCTGACATTTGAATGAAGGAATGGAGARTTGCATGGTAATTACATGTGACGGGGATGAATAATGTAGGGCCAAAGGGAGCCCATCTCAAGTTCTTATATGCRAATACATATAATGAAGGAAACAAACAGGAGGGGTCAGTGCTCCATACGCAGACATCAAACAGTAATAGCAGKGGAATAACTGATACGTTGTGGAAAACTTGCTGTGATGAACAAATATGGCCTGTTAAGAAAAGGGAGAGGAGGGGAATGCCTTTTCTTTGATGAGATCTTGCAATATATGGAGCTTCTCCTATAGAAGAGGTTATAGGTCATGTCAGACCCTGAAGGTCAGGRTCAGAGGAGAGGCCAGTAAGGCCTTTGGTTTGTCAACTTTTGGGTTTGTCTCTAAGACCTCTCTAAGTTCCTCTTGTCCCAGTTCAACAGATGAAGGCAGCAGTTCAGGTTCCCATGTCCAGCCAGTAACAAGGGTGAGCATATATACCACATACATTTACACACATATAGCTTATCCCACAGATCAACAYAAACAGAAAAAACAGTGCTTTAACACACTAATATGGCATAGATATCCTGGTCTCATTCCTCTTCTCCTACTCATGAGTTTTGAAATCTGCTAATGGAAGCTAGATAGACAGACAGACAGACAGAGGAGACAGATAGACACAGTCTCATATATATATGGATATGGATATTTAGTTCATATATATGTTTTTGTATGTATAAAACTATAGAAAGGAATATAGAATAGTATGTATACTGAAAAGGAAGGGGCAATCCTTCACTTGAAGCAGAGGTGTCTGTAGACTAGTCTCCCTTTGGCTGAAGGTATCACTGTGCCCCCGTATGGCTTTGTTCTTTGTCACTGCTCTTTAACTGAGCAACCTTATGTAACATGCCTAAAGGTACCCTTCATTTGGGAAACAATGGGTTTCTGTAAATAAGTTTGTTAACCAGGTAGGAGATGCTTTGTAGGCCACTGTTCGTGGCTTTCACRCCTGTGGCTCTTTTAAGCTCTTTTCTCCGTTCACATGACAAATATCAAAAAGCTTTTCAGAGAGGCCCAACTGTAGCCCTAGATTCCTTTCCTCTCAGGCAGAATTTGTCTGGATAGCAAAAATTCTCTCCTCCGTCCTGCTTCTCCCCTGGAATTAAGTAAAGATATTACCAGTAATGGACAGACTTTTCAGGTATCTTTTTTTCTCAGTACCTGAGATTGTCCACAGTGACAATGTAAGAGGAGAAAGGGTTCTTTAATGGGCAAAGTTCACAGGCTGCAGCTGGGGTGGGAAGGTCTTTCTGGAGAGCTCCTTTGGATGCAAGATAGTTTTCTCCCATACCAGGCAGCAAGTAAATTAGAAAAACACAGGTTCAACCAGCAGCACTTGGCACTGGGTTGTAGAGCACGAGATATGCCCTAGGGATGGGCTAAGTGGGCTGAGAGGGAGGCAGATCCAGCATCACCCCCTGAAGAAGCCTGGTACTCTGGCTCGAGGAGAGTTTGTGTGGCAGGCCTCTCACAAAGGCTGTCAAAGACAACTCAGCTGGGCCAGAGTACAGCAGCATTTGTTTCTGAACTGCAGATTATAAGAAAGTCTTAGGAAGGGTTTGTGATGGGAGTTTTTCTAAAGCCTTTGTATTCTGCTCAAACAGTGCTTTTCTCAGCACAGGGCGAGCTCCCCCCGCCCC
>NW_028186438.1:607267-670191 GCF_003343005.1 Rhea americana
AAGGGAAAGGGAAAGGGAAAGGGAAAGGGAAAGGGAAAGGGAAAGGGAAAGGGAAAGGGAAAGTCTAAGTCTCTGTGTAGATGGAATCCCTGAAAGAGCTGAATTTCGTTGTGCAGCTCAAATGCCCAAATGTTGCATTTGCCTGACTAGGACACAGTCTCTACTGCCTGCCTTTTGCACAAGTGCCAGGAGCTTGCGGGGAATTCCCACTAATGGCAGGTTCTGTAAAAGAGCCCAAAGACCTTGAAGGGAGTATTTAACTAGGGATACAGACCAGTGGACATCTTCTCTATCTTAATTGCTTAATTAATACTCTGAACAGGCATTCAGCAGCGTGAAAGCAAGCAGGTGTGAGGCTGTGAGCTGCCCTGCGGAGCTACTTCCTATTAACATTCACTTGGCTTGCTGCAGTGGGAAGCAAAAGAGCAGGGCAGATAAAGCGTAATTAAAGGCCATCCATTCAAATGTTACATTTCCATCTACTCAAGTGCTATCAGGAATGCTCTGGCCTGGCATGGGGCACCAATGATTTGATTATATTTTTGGTCATGCCCACTTGGAAGTATCAGCAGTGCCTGTATTTCTGTGCAGCAGGTTGCGCCTTTGCCAGACAGCCTGCATCCACAGGGTGTGCGAGTCTGGGAATGTTACCAATTTGGGTGGCCAGATCCGGGGGTCTCATGGCCAGCAGCCACCTCACTGACTCCTAAGATACAGGGATGGGGCCAACATGGAAGCAGCCTCCTCCAAACTAGCCACAGTAGGGGAATTAGGGAATTTGGAAAGGAAATATTTGCTCAGAGAGGGAAGTTTTAGATGATTCTTATAATCTGTGGGCAAAAACTGGAACTGGGCTTCATCACTAATGCAATTAGTGCTGATGAAACAAACCAGAACAGCAGCCTGGCTGTTCACAGACTTCTTCTCCTGAGCTGTAGCTGTGATGGGGAAGGGGCAAGGGGTGAGGAGGGGGTCCCCATCTCCTCACTGAGCATCAGAGTGAGACCTGAACAGACCGGTAAACTAAGGGGGCACTTGGGTGGGGCAGTGTCTGTGCTGCTGATTCACGCCATATTATATGCACCTTGCAAGTCTGGCAAAGGGAAGGGGATTCCACTGCTGTGCCATTGTCCAGGCAGAAAGGAGGCTGGCTAGAACTGTAATGTCTCTGCAGTGGGAGTGGGAGTTTTCCTACCTACAGAACATGTTTTCCCACCTACAGGCTATATCGTAGAGATGTAGCCAATGACACATTGCTCCCTTGAGTCTCTGCTGCTCCAAGAGATGCAGCCCCATGCAGAGCTTGACTAGCAGGGAAAACACTATTGAATTCTACCCTGCTGTCATCTGCAAGAGAGATGATTTCTACTCTGAAGTGTCATGAGGCATTGGGTCCCCTCACCAGAGCTGTCTGCCATGGGCAAATGCCTGCCTATTCTTTTTCTTCCCACCTCCTGGGGACCACAATGGCACAGAACTGCCACAGAAGCATCTGCAAGTAGCAAACCCCAGGAGGAGATGGACATCCTTCTTGTCCCTGTCAGTGGAGAAAGCTGTTTGTGAGCCAGCATCCTGACAGAAACCAGTGGGACTGGGGAGTCCACTGCCAGCATCATAAGAAACTGATCTCTTGGCAGGGCTTGTGACACTGTCTGCTCTGTGCTGCTTGTCCGAACGCTCTCAAAAAGGGTTGATAAGGGGTAGAGAAGGGCAGGAAAAAAGCCAAAAAAAAAAAAATACTTCCAAAAGAACAGCTGGTAGAGCAATATGGGGCAGAGGAACACGGTGTGTGGGTCCATTATTATACGGGCAGGCCATCTCCAAAACTGGCCTGTGTTTTAACTGCTGAATATACATACCATCCTCTGCATCAGTGGCACTGCTTGAAGGAAGGCCACTCACAAGCCCACTTTCTTCTGAAAGGCTGACCTCCAAGAGGATATCAGGAGGTTGCCTGGCAGCAACCAGAAGCATGTGCTTTCCCTAGGAGAGAGAGTATGAGGTTCTACACAACAGAGAGTAATGGTACTGTTAAGTCCAAAAAGAAAAGCATAGATAGCATAGCAATACTGAAACAGAAAGCCTGAAGAATGAGCTGTTAGCAAAATGCAGGGAAATGAGATGAAAAATGGGAAATGGAAAATACAAAGAAAAGAATATTTCTTTCCAGATTTTTCCAAAAATCTTTCATTTTATCAACAGTCTTCTGGGTTTTGTTTGTTTGTTTGTTTTCTGAAAATCTTTTTCAGTGAATACTTGCTTCATGAGATCTGCTTTAGTGATTCCCTTGCCTGCCTGGGATGGGAGCACTGGCTTGACAATGGGATTTATTTGGAGCTAAAAAAGGAAATGGCAGCAAGGACTGTCCTGCCTTCTGCTCCAGGCACAAGGCATATCTCTGTGATCTACTTTCTCTAAAAAAAGCATACACAGAAGTAAATACAATTGTTCCTTAAAATACCAGGCTGCACACACAATTCCATTGTGGGAGAGGATGACAAGACCAAAAGTGCTACATGTCACAGTGCTTAATCCAATACTGGAAAGCACTCAAATATATTGGGAGAGTCTAGTTTAAGATCGAGTAGGGACTGGAACAGATGCAATTACTGCAGTGCCACCTCACAGCTTCAGTCACCTCCAGATCTGGCAGCTGAGTAGCAAAAGACAGAACGAGTCTTTGTTTTTAAAAGGTGCGGGTACTTCCATTCCTTTCTCAGCACAGACTCATTAGCATAAGGCCAGGAATAAGGCAGCCTTCACAGATGACTGTCAAAGGGAGGAATAAAACAGACATTTTCTGAAACTGCCTGAAGCCATAGCGGATTTCTACAGGTGTTTGCATATCCATAAGCAACATCTCACACACACGCACAAATGCACACGGAGATCAAACGCCCCCAAAGATCCGTCAGGCAGCTTTGTAGGCACTTTAATCRCCATCTAGGATTGGGATTCCCAGTTGCTGTAAAATAGGAAGAAACAAATCAAAACCTTTGAAGCAAGAAGAGTGGGGTGGGCAATGCAGCTAAATTACAGCTCACGCAAATGGCAGTTCAGAACTCCCATCAGTTCTTGCCTCCAGAAATGGCCTCTTGCAGCAGAGCAGATACCTGTGTTTTGCTTCTGAAGATGCAGAGGGAGTAGATGTCTTGGGGCCACACTCAGAGAACTGACACCTTCCTCACTTGTGGTCACAATTCAGTGATTTCAGCAGTCATTTCAGCAGTGACTAGCAAGTTGTTTGGGTGGCCCCTGCATCATGCCTATTCTAGCTCCTATTCCCTCTCGCTGAGTAGCTTAACCCATGTCATGGAARATCTTGGAGTCTAGCTGCAGAGGAAGGGGTTCTGCAGCCAGTGAGGTATCTGCRTTGTGCAGGAGCACTTCAGGCTTTGTAAGGGCTAGTCATCTTCCAGGGAATTCTTGGGCTGTTTTCTCATTTGTGTGAGAGATGCCAAGGGTTATTAACTATTACCAACACCCTTCTGAACTAGGTGCTGTGCAAACACACTGTGGGGTCAGCTGGTGCCTCAAAAAACTTCTGTAGGTAGAAAGATGGCTCAATGAAGGATAGAAAAGAGAATGAAGGTGCAAAGGAGACTGGAGCTATTTTAAAAAGAACATAACCCCAATTTATATAAGGAGTATTTGGTGAAATGCTCTATTGACTGTTTCACATCTGGCAAGYTGATGTCCTGGACCCTTCTCTAGCAAGCCTCTGTTTTTGACCTAGTTAACATGTCCAGTCTGACTGAGCTCAAGTAGCAGGGGAGGAAAGGGGCCTGGGTCTGTCCAGACCCTGCCTGACAGGAGTAGTAGTCTGCAGAGCCCTTGGAGCACACTCAAAATGSGACATGTTGGGTCTAGATGGTGGAAAGTCTGGCAGTCATCTTCAGAGCCAATTGAGCTTTTGCCATACACCATTGGTTCTGTCCTGTCCAGAGCACACTCAGTCCAGCTGTCTTCCCTCCAGATCTCTTCCCTGCTAGACTCTTCAGTTTTAAATCTTTGAAATGTAATGTACAGGACAAACATCCTCTGGTGCTGATATAAGTCCAAGGAGAATAAAGTCGACGCAGACACATCAGGAAGTGTCAAGCTCAGAGCAGCATGAAATCCCCAAGCATCTGACACAGCCCCTCAGTACTCCACACCACGTGATTCTTTCTGAGTGGGCAAACACCTTACTCGAATTTCTACTCCCTCCTTTAGCTGTTACATCTGATTCTGGAACAGCAAGAGAACATGATCAAAGCCGCCTTCTCTTGCTTGGGAGCAGGCTGGGTCCAGCCCTTCTGGATGCATTGCCAAATAGTGATCTTCATGAGTGCCTTCTTATTCATAGACATGAATTCTAAGGATTTCAAGTAGATAACAGATACAGCAGAGACAAAATAACCTTTCTTCTCTCCTTAACCATTTCAGCTCCCCAGCCCTGCCCTTGACTATTACAGTAGCCTTCTCTTCTGCTCCTGCGTTCCTCACTAGCTCTGCTCTGCCTCCTCCATTACCCCTGAGCAGAGCCAGCAACACTGTTTGCACCAGGACCTGGGACCAGCAATGCTGGTCCTGCACCCTGGGGCAAAGAGCTAGTACAAGGTGATAGAAGTGAAATTACTAGCCCAGCTCTGGAAGCAGCATAGCCATAGCAGCATGATGCTAGTCAGTCTCCCTAAGAAGCAGGTATAAGAGATGGGAAAGCATTGGTCTGGCTGTGCTGTGCAACTTCCAGATGCCCAGCCAGCTCTGGAACCTAGTTGAGCACTGTGTTGGGCTGACACTCAGAGTCTAACCCATCTTTTTCTTGCACACTCAGCTACTATCCTACCTGCTTGGCATATGCTCCAAGCTGAAGAGATGCCTTGTTATCCCAATGATAGCCATGCACTGTTCCCCTTCCAGTAATAGTTGGAGCAAGCAGGTTTACTACTATATCTTTACAAATATCTCATCTTGAGGAAGAAGAGAGAAATGGGTACATGGGAAGGTATTTCCTCCTGTTTCGTAAGTGCAGCTGTGTCATATTGATTGAAGGCATGACCCTACTGCCCTGAACACCATTTATAATAAATGTACAGTGCTTCAAGTGCAAATGTATTCCCTCAAAGACCAAAGCTCTCAACTTGCTCAAGTGATCCCCAAACAAAAAACAGGGCAATAATGGGATGGACGATTTTGCATCAGGCACAGCTAGCTTCATAATGAATACCTAAGGAAGTGTGAGCATGTTAAGCAGGGCTCGCTTATGCTATATGGGGTCACTATTACATGTCCTTCATTATTGGAAGCTTGTAACAGGCAGATGCWTCTGCCTAGGGTGAATTAAGTAAAAAAAGAAATGACATTTATGCTTCTCACGGCACTATCATTTGCTACCTAAAGAAGCATTCTTTCAGCAAGAACTTATAAAAATAATGGGCAGGTGRCTCTCCTTGCAATTTCTTGACATTATTTGGAATGTCCTTAACTTCCTCATTTCCCAGAGCACTGACGGTAGCACTCACCTGTTCCAGATGTATGTATTTCTGAAGCTTTCATTCCCAGGATCATCCCACAGAAACCCTCCAAGAATCAATCTGAATGAGTCAAAAATTTTGATTTCAAAAGTGAGCCAGTGGAAATGTGCAGTGACTCTAAGGCACTCTCGGGGGCCACTGATACATAATACATGTAGCCATGCCAGAGTTCTGCTAAGAAAAGCTTAACCACACACTCCAGGAGATGCCTGAATTCCCTCAAAGTCAGCATTACAAAGTATCTGTGAGAATTCAATGTATTGAGTCTAGTGGCAGGAGAAGAAGACTAATAATGGTATCTGAGGCATCTGTAAAGCATTTAGTTAGGGTTTTGCAGAACATGGCATTGTAGAAGGTCAAGCCAGAGGACTATTCCTTACCTCCAGTTCCATATCCCTCTTGCTATGTGAAAGCCTGAGCCACCCAGACCCTTGATGCTCACTAAAACTGACTCCACTGTGATGGCTCACCCTAAAGCTTGCACCTGAACTGTTCCCTGAGCTCAGTCTCCAAAGCATTCCGATCCTGAGACTTKCACAGGAAATTGCTCCCTGCAGGAGAGCTCAGATATGATTTTTCTGTCCATGATCAGTCTGCTACTGCCCACTCTCTGCTAACTTCAAACTCATGTCCAGAACTGCTGCCCCTGAGTGTTCACACCAAATTACAACCCAAATCACATCTGATAGATAATCATAAGCCACTTCTCACTGAGTTCTGTCTTTAAACCACAGYCTAGTGAGTTGCCCTGGAGTGCTCATGCCAGGCTACTCCCAACAGAGTACATTTTAATCAAAAAAAATCTCTTCCCACCCCATCAAGCTTATTTCAGTCCTTCTGAGAGAGAACAGCCTCAGCACAGACCTGGCCTAAGGGGAGAGAAAGCTGGGAGGAGGAATTAGAACGTGATAAGAAACACAAAGAAAAGGAGGAAAGGAGCAGGAGACAGACTTGTCTGCCTGAAAGCTGAATCAGCAAGAACACAGAGGAACTGAAGATAGGAAAATATGTATTAAAAGGAGGAAAAACCAAGAATAAAGATGAAAGGGAAACAAATTCATTTGTGAAGCATTTGTTAAAAGGATTGGTTGATGCCCATGGAAATTTAGAAAATAATGCAAGAAAATGAAAAGTATAAATAATGAAATGTAAAGTAGTCTTTTGCATTTGGTAGTCCTGAGATTTACTGATTTTTTCTTCTCTGTAATTTGATTCTTGGAGACAAGGGTTTGTCTTTTCAAATACATTTGTTTCTCCTGCTTTCCAGTCACCCTAGCACTCAAAACTTTCTGTTTCCACAGCAAACACTGACAACATCACAGAAAGGGGTCTCCATCTTCCTCTTTTTACCCTTCTTGTCTAGCACAGGGTAAACAGGAGAACGTGGTGTGGATTTAGGAGATTTTTGCTTTAATATGTAGCGTGATGAAGAACAACAGCAATGGAAATACTTTCTATTGATTCTGATTTTCTCTTGGGTCTCCAGCAGTGCAGCTGAATGGCTGCAGATATTTGGTTTTAGAAATGATAAGAATTCCCTTCTCTCTTTCTCTCTTCATCACCAGCACAAACAATAAAGGGTGATCAGTATTTTCTCTCTCTCTCTCTCTGAAGTGTGTGTGTGTTTGTGTTTGTGTTTGTGTATGCAAGCAACTGGATAGAGAGCTTGGTGAGGTGGATGTAAAGGTCATTTGAAGCTCTGACRGGACACTGGTCACTTTTTCCCCATAGTAGAAATTCCCACTTTGACTCAGAACTGTTGTTCTGCACTCATGAACTTCCCTGTTGTCAGGAAAAGTATCTGTTTCAAAAACTAGAGCTGACTGCCCAGTCAATGTCTGTTCTAATGTCTCTGGGGCATAACTACCCTGCTCTGGGGTTCATCAGCCCACTTCTCTTGGGTCTAGTTGGCATGCTGTACACATTTGCTGAGGGTCCAGCTGACTGACTGACTGATCAGCTGGTCATGCAGGTCTGTAACAAGAAGTCCTGGTGTTCATCAGGTTCTCCATGGCACAGAAAAAGGGCAGCAGCTTGGATCATCTGTGTCATTTGTTTTACTTTGGCCACTGGCAACCTTGGCCTCAGCCAGAATCCTCAGCAGAGAAAAGCAAGGTGAATTGTGTGAAGCTGACAGAGTGTAGGGATGTAGGTTTGCATCCAAATTTCAAAACTTACTCTGTGCATGTACAAATGAAATGATTCTATAGTACTTACAAATCTGCTTTTGTCAAATTTAAACCTATCCTGAATATTTCATGGGTACATATTAGTAGAATCACTTTGCTACCAGCTGTGTAATCCACCTTTTGGAACTTGCACAGATACATAGATATCATATCTATGAACTTCTATACATAGATATGCATAGATACATAGTTTTTGAGAGGTAAATCCTATTTTTCAAAAGAATGATTTCTTTTCTTTGCTACTTACACAATGTATTGTTTTTCTGTTTCCCCTGTGAAAGCCTGGGCAACCTAAGGGTTCCAAAATTATAAATCCATCCTCAAAGATGAGAAAACTGACTTAAGAGTCATTATATTTTTTTAAAAGAGATTACCTCAGATGTCCTAAAGTTTTACATATTTTTTTCTTTTTTTTCCTTTTCCTGTAAATGAGCCTTATGGCCTCAGTAAAAGATAAAGCAGCTCCCCACTAGCCATAAACATTTATAATTTTTACTCCAAGCTGTTTGGATTATTTGTAGACATTGTGTATTGACCCTCCTGATGGCAGCAACTAAGGCCCTTGAGACAGGAAATGAGCAGTGTGTCTGCACCACGCACCAGCTGGGGACTAGCTACTGTGTAAGCCTGTGGAAGTCCTGAGTCCATCTGGGATGATTAGGCCAGAATGTAAAAGGTTTCTGCCTGGAGACCATCCTGGGTGCTGTTCAGCTGCTCTCTTGCAAGACTAAAGACTGTTTCTTGCATCTAAGAAGTCCCATAAGTGCAGAAGCTGGAATCCATCTTAGCAAATTCATTCCAATTTGTATTGGTTCAATTAGCTTCAAACATAAAGGCTATATTTTCTGTCATTTTATGAATTTTCAGTGATACTTTCAGTGGCGTAATTTACTTACAGCTCTGTTAAGTAGTGGAATACATCTGGGGTGATGTATTCAGTGCTTCTTTCTCCTGAAATGCATAGTAAAAAGCCCATTATAGCCATAGTCCAAATCAATGCAAGGGAAAATCTTTCCAATTCTTGACATACCAAGCTCAGGCACTTTCTCAGAAATCAGGTAGCAGCAGGCAGATGAGGTCTATTGGCAGCAGGGGTGCTAGAGGAGCCTSAGTGTCACCTAGGAGGACAGGATGCTCTGTCATGTGGGAGAGCATGCCTCCATGACTCCTCAGACTGTCCACTACAAGCCAGCTGCTCTGCTTTCAACTGCTGCCTCGGCTCAGCCAGGCATTTCTCTCCCTTGAGCACATGGTCTTCTGAGCCAGAGGAGCATGTGCAGACTATGCCTGACAAACAGCTGCTGTGGCAAAGCCAACTTTTACTGGCTTTGACTGTTCCTGCAGCTCCCTGTTCATAGCATGAAACCTTCAGAAGCTAGCAGTTCAAAGGGCCTCAAAATCATGGGTTCAGGTAGAAGGAATGTTTGCTTTTACTCAGCTGGGCCTCCTGCCTCCTGCCATTATGATATTTGTTGGGTGAGCTCAACATGTTTCAGTAGCCTGTTTGGATGTGTGTATTCTCATAGACAGCTTRGTCCCTTCTTCTCCATTGCTCAGGGTATTGCAGTTGATTAGACTTGTGATGCAAAATCCATTGCCAGTACAAGSCTGGTGCCTGGTAAGAATCATAGAATGGTAAGGTTGGAAGGGACCTTTGGAGATCGTCTAGTCCAACCCTCAGTGTAGYCCATACAGGGATTGAACCCATGACCTTGGCATTAGCAACACCACGTTTTAACCTCAACTGAGCTAAACCTGCCCCTATAAAGCCAAACAGGGAAAAGAAGAATGCTTTTCCACCTGGGAATCTGGTCTCACAAGGCATCTGTGCGATGCAGAAGGAAAAATGCAGTCAGAAGAAACACTGCTTGTAGAGATAAAAATAGCAGGGGATAAACCATTAGAAACTGAGGCATGCAGTCACACTGTTCTACTGAGCAGGTGAGGGTACCATGGGGAAAGAGAGGCTTCTAGTGAGAGATGGTTCAGAAAGACATATCTGAAGTCCCAAAAGAAGTGTCCGATCCCTCTCTGCTCTTCCAGAATTACCATGCTGTGCTGAGAGCTGTTCACCATTCCTCAGACCCTACTGCATTTCCTAGATAGCCAGTAGCTTGGCCTTCTTTGTAGCTGCCATGCCTGGGTTCCCCTCAATCTCCTTAGTCTGTTTTCCTCTGAGGCCTTGGAGAGGTCTCTGTGGGAGTACTGGGGTGTGCAACAGCTATACTCGCTCTGCTGATTCTGAAGGCCTATCTGTTGGATTTACTATTCTGCCATGGAAAGATGATCAGTTGTTTTATATAAATTAACTCTATTGATCCCTTAACTAGCTKCAATCTTTATATCAAGATGGCATTTTGTAAATTGTATGCAATTAATAGCTGGGTCCTGACTGAACTTGGCAGTAGCTGGGATCTTCTATGGGACTAGAGGTGATTGTTGACATGCAGAGCCAGATGATACAGTGTGGAGCTCTACAGGGAAAATGGTACCTCCGTCACAACGCAGAGCAGGTTGTCTCAGAGAGGCAAGCAGGTAAATCCAGCCAGCAGCCTGGACTGTAGAAATTGCCCAGTTCAGCTCTCTGTTACTTTACAAACCACAAGATAGAGCTTGTTCCTTGAGAAGTTGAGGTTCTTTTCTGGGAGGATAACATGAAACTCCTAATGCATTTTGGGGCTGAGGGGTAAAATGGATTGGGTGAGAAAACAGATCTGAGCAGATTAAAGCTGGTGACTAAGAAGGGTAGAGGTGCTGCTGAGAGTGGGACAGGATGGAATAATAAGGAGACCTGTCAGGTACTGCAGACTTATTGACGACATGTTTTCCTCTGCATGTGACCAGGTCAGTTATGGCTACTCAGGATAAAACTCATCATGCTTAGCCAGTTACCAGCTGGTGACAATAGGATGTTTGCTGCAGACTAACAGCTCTGTCCCCTGACTTGGCTCCTCAGAGTATGGCTGAACAGCACAGATCAACCCTATGTGGAGCTGTCTTGCTCCATTCATGGCATATGGCTATGGTCAAGCTTCTTCTGGTGCCAGAGATAATTTTGCTACTGTGTGTGCACACACAGATCCTCTCTGCCTAGGAAAATCCAGGTAGACTTCACCACAACTTTCTGTGTGGAGATACCTTGAGAGGTAACAGCTGAGTGAACATTTGGATGCTCGCTGAAGAGAGATGGGCGGGTCCTTCTTATCACTGGAAACAGAAACATCTTCACTGCCCTCAGTCCTTCCACCATCTAGGTTTACAGGTGCCATCAGAGTCTGTGGCCATTCCAGGCCAATCTGTAGCCAGAGAAACATTACTACAAATGCCTCCCTTTTCCTCACTGTCAGTCCTGAACTGGAAGGATTCCTAGCAGGTAAATGACTGTCTAAAGGAGATTTGGTTTTATAAATAGCCTAGGGTGCAATAGTGTTAGATGGTTGATTGTACATGGGGAAGAGATGAGTCACCTATATGGACTCACCTGGAACTAGCACCAAGACCACAGCTGTGCAGGAGATACTCAGTGTCCAAGATTAGAAGTGAAAGTATTTCGGGCAAAAATGAAGACGGACAAGGAAAAAGACACCGCTCTGTGAACAAGAAGGCCTGGCTAGACAAGATCATTTTATAACACTGCAGAGGAGTCCTACTCACTGTTTTACTCCTGTCCCATGACCACAGGGCCTGGCCCAGCGTGACAATAACCCAATCACTGTGACCCAGAGAGCACATGCTATGTGGCACTATATGACCCAGTATGTGAATGGTATATGGCACTGTAACATGTCTTGCATCATTGCATGTTGCATAGGATTGTGGTTAAGTGCAGAGAATTTGTATCTCCAGATCAGATTAAGATTATCTGTAAAGACTTTTTCCCTACATATGTTTTCCCTTGTGATGGACAGCTGTGAGTGAAAGCCTTGCTAAGACTGCTTATCCTCTGCACAGATGTTTTTGCTGATGTGCTGTTTCTGCCACTCTGTTTATCTATACCAGTTTGTTTTCTCTACTCAAGCCTCTGTGCTCTGAACAGGGATGCTGCTAATGACATTCTCTTTCCTTTGTCTCAGCTCTAGCTGTAGTAGAGAATCCTACTGAGCCTTTACTATTCTCATGCCATTAGTAAACTCCCAAGAGCTTGAATTCCAGTTGGGGAGAGTCTTGGGTGTATTCTCCAGGATGATTCCAAAAGAAATAGGTAGGAGACATCCTGCCCTGAGTCTAGGTGCTCACATCAGACTGGATAACCTCTTGTTTTTTGCTTTGATGATCGACAGTCTCTTCATTTAAGTTTGCCATGTCTTCTCAGTGATGATCTGTTATTTCATAAATGGTTACTTTAGATAACACAAATACAGAATGTTATAGAAATTAAACACTTGGGATTAGATAGGCTAGCTTTCAGGTTAGTGGGGAGGAGTTTTTGTTATGTTCTGATTTAAAATCATATGAAAGAACCTAAGAATAATTGTGACAGAGAAGAGGTAAATGATGCTGTTTTCCCTAGTAGAAATCCTGATTATGTTTTTCTTTACAGAAGCAGCTGAGAACTTTCCAGAGGAACTTCAAGCTCATGTTAATTCAAATATGTGACCTTGGCTAGTCAAAGCCCACCTGTGTAAAGTGTCCTGAGCCTCAAGTCCCTCTTAGGCAGCACAGCCTTGTAGAAAAGGTATTTTCTGCCCTGAGGATTCTGAGCATGTGCTGTCTCAGGGGACTGAAAGAGCAGCAGAAACACAGATGATTGTGCCATGTTGAGAATAGGATGTTTCTGAGAGCCTTGGGTACTATCACCTCTAGCACCCTGCCCACAGATAATTTATGAGGATAAATTTGGGCAGAAGAGCACAGGATTGAGCAGCCTGCAGCAACACAGTCTCCTTGAATCCTCTCCCTGAGCCTCCTTGTTTTGTGAATTCATGCACAGGAAAGGTATCTTTTAATAGCACTCATAGCTTTCAAGCTAAGAGGCTTTGTTAACTCTCTGCCCAAACCTTCAATGAAATAGGCTTCATCTTTCCACTGTACAATCTTTGACAAATCAATCTGTCCGGGCACTGGATATCCCCAGTAAATGAAGCTATAATTATTAATTTAATAGTCAGAACAAAAATCTCTTAGTCAGCTCATAAATAGGCCACCCCCACCCACAGGTGAATACAACAATAAGCAGAGAGGTTGATAGATAGAGTTAATATGTCATCAAAAGGCTATTTATCAGCATCTTAATAGTTTTTTGATAAGGCTGATGGCACCTCTCAGTTCTCTCTGTGCTTTGAGTACCATCTGCATTCAGTTTCTCAGATCCAGCAACTTCCTTGTGAAATAAAGAGCTGTTGAAAGCGAGAAGGCTGATAGCAAAAGTTCAACTGCTATAATCAAAATCTGTTTCCTTCCTTCTTGGAAAGTCCATGCAAAAATGCATATATCTACAAAAAAAGCTGAGAAATACTTCAGGTCGAGCCAGCAAATGTAGCATTAAAGCTGGAAGCTGGTAGCTCTGCATCTTAATCCTGATGCTTTGGCTCAGGTTTCCTTTTTTCAATAGTACATTATTTAGCATCTTAAAATACAACAGAGGATATAAGCTGTAATGTCTATTATAGCCTCAGAGGGGCCTATTCTGGTAGCAGTTACAATGATGTTAATGCAGAGCTGCCACATGGAAGTCTTACTCAGATTACTGAGTCACCAAGGAATATGGGCATACTTGACCATATAGTCAGATTTTGAACTTGGCAACAAAGGACTCTGATCTACAAAGATATTTTGGCTGTGTAAAGTTTTGGCTACTTCACTGGGATACTGGTGGAATCCCAATGACATTGTGAAGGATCCCATGTTTCTGTCTGTCTGTCCTTTCTGCCTCTAAAATTCTGCCTGTAGAAGAGACTCCCTCTGCTGACACTCGAGAACCCTTCTGCCCATGCTGCCCTTCCTTTGAGAGCTGAGGAACACGATCTCCTGGAAAATCATCCCAAAGCAAAGCACCATCTGCCAAAACAGCTGCAATATCCATGAGATGAACATTCCTGTTCATATAATTTCCAAAAGGCAAAAGAGGCATTAACATACTGTGACAGAGGAGCTGAACTTTCTGAGCAATTTATTACAGCCACTGACTAGAGAGTGGCCCAGGAAATAGAACACACACCATTCCTGTCAAAAGTCATAGTTTATTCTGTTCTTTATCTCCACCTACAGACTTGCCCATTCCTTTTAGGTGAGTGTGCTCAGAGCAAGCCAGCAAGCAGAGGAAAGATCAGACAAGAGAAGAATAAATAACAGTGCACTAGCATGTCCTATCCATGTTCATCTGGAAGCACCACAAACAGCCTCCATGCCAATATCTTTTGGCTAGCACCATAACAGTGACTGTATAGCCACAACTGGGAGCAGGCTGCAGGGAAATACTAGAGGCGCTACACCATGTTTAACTGCCTGGCAGCTTCCCAGCAAGCCCAAGTGCATTGCTCATGGAGCCAGCGGTGTTACTGCAGTGTCTAGATGTACTGGTAAATTGAGTCACCAGGGCCAAAGCAAGAATGTCTGCACACTGGCTCTGCTGACTCTCCAGAGATGAAGTATTACTAGGATCTATGTCCACACAGGCAATAGGCACCAAGATGTCTTCCTTTGCAAATTTATCTTTTGAAATCTCTGTCCTCTGGTCCTGTCCTCTGGTCTGCCTCTGGTCCTCATGATTGCATTGGGTCTCCCAGCACTGCCAGACAAATGAAACAACAGTGACTGCAGTTGTGGATATTGATGTGTGCCTATATTCATAGCTCCATAAAAGTATTTTATGGTGATATAATAACCCTAAATATGGGATGTATTGGCAACAGAGAGTTAGCAATTCTAAGTGGCCTATCCATAGTGAAATAAATGCCTCTCAGACATCAATAGAGGAACTTGATGGAGTCAGGTAAACAGCTACTTTTCAGTATCTCTCTCTGCTGCAGATTCACAAGGTATCAATATATCTATTGGAGTCTTTTGTGAGTACAACATAAATCTGTGCGTTTGTTCCCTGGGAACAAATGCTTTGTTATTAGCAAATTGTAAAGCAGGGTCTAGGCACTTTGCTAACAAGTGCATGATCTGCAATTCTAATGGCTGTTCATCTCCTTTCTCACATACACATGCATGCACATACATACACCCCTTTGGTAAACATCTCTGTGGGAGTGATTAGAATCTTCTGAAGACTGATAGGCAAACCTTCTCCTCCTGCATACTCTGCCAGTTCTGATGCTGAAAATAAGAGCTGCTATTGCTCCAAGCCTGGCAAAGGAGTTACACAAAAGAGCTGGGCAACACACTTCACACATAAAGTGATAGCAGAGCAGTTTGACATCTTTCCAGGTCTCCTGGAAAAGGAAGGGAAAAAATCCATTTTATTAGTCTTTTTATGCTCATTGTTATTAAAAGTGAATAGGGAGCTCTGTTTGTCAGAAGCAAGGGGAGCTGCAAGCCAGACTGACTGGTCATCACCTATGCAACACACAGAAGAGAAACAAAGCCTGGCTGAGATACGGCTGCAGATGTTCCTTGCGGGGCTTCCAAATGCCCAAGTTATGAGAGCCCCATTGCTCTCTCTTTACATGATTGCAATCTGGATACACAGACTGGCCTGCCTGGCAAACCTCACTGAATGACATTTCACATCTGGGTGGTAGCTATCACGAGTTGTCAGCAGTTTCAGGGACTTCCCCAACCCCCACCCTGCTATTACATTTGTTTTCAACTCTACCTGAGCTTAGTTTCAGAAGGAAACAATCAGAGGCAGCAGGGAAACCCACATGGATCCTTCCTACCCCTGTATAAAGTGGCAGCTGGCCCAGGAGGTTGACAGAAGCTCAGAGGATCTTGCCAGCAGATGCTGAGGGAGGCACCCCTCTTCTGGTTTGCTGGAACTCCAAGGAGTCATCATCATTGGTGTATGAGACAACCTAGCTATGAACTCTGCAGTAGCACAGCAGATACTCCAAACAACTCAAAGGGGAAAAAATGTCCTTATCGCCAACTGCTGAAGGGCTGGTGGGATGATATTCAATTTGACTTAAAAAGAACTTTCCTTCCTACTGGAGTTTAGCTCCTCTCCAGTGATGTGCAGGTGCAGGGCTGTCATGTCAAAGATGCTTCAGAAGTATGGTTTGCAAATCTGTGGTGTTCACAGCAGCTCCTTGGGAGCACTAGAAAAAGATACCTACCACCCACTCCTCTCAGAAAACAGCAAACACATCCAGACATTTGAAAGCTATATTTGCAATGTTCTGAAACACTTTTTCAAGTAATTCTGATAAATCTATCGGTGTTCTCAGGGCTAAGATGATCAGAGGGCTGGAGCATCTGCCCTATGAGGAATGGCTGTGAGAGCTGGGCCTGTTTAGTCTGGGGAAGAGAAGACTGAGAGGTGATCTTATCAATGTCCGTAAATACCTGAAGGGAGGGTGTCAAGGGGCTGAGGCTGAACTCTTTTCAGTTGTCCCATGTGACAGGACAGGAGGCAATGGGCAGAAGTTGAACCACAGGAAGTTCTGCCTGAAAGCGAGGGGGAATTTCTTCACTGTGAAAGTGACAGAGCACTGGAAGAGGTGGCCCAGAGAGGTTGTGGAGTCTCCTTGTCTGAAGATCTTCAAAGCTCACCTGGATGCAACCCTGTCTAACACGCTCTAGGTGACCATGCTTGAGCATGGGGGTTGGACTAGATGATCTCCAGATGTCCCTTCCAGCCTTACTGATTCTATGATTCTATGATTCTTCCTCACTCTGACACTATTCAGTATATTTCAAAGTAGATAATGACACATGCACAGTCAGAGGCCCCTCAGAGGTGGTTTCTCTGTTGTTTTAGAATGACTTCAGGTCATCTGTGTGAGCCACAGACTGTCTAAAGTCCAAGGAATAGAGAAGCATCAGGGTCTCTCCAGACATCCCAAGCCCTTCCATACCCAAGCAGCGATCCAAGAGCTTCTCAGCTAGCAGTCATCTATCATGAGTTCTATGACTAAGAGCTCTTCACATGGCATCTGATGGAGCAGCTCAGAGATGTTTGCCATGAAAACAGCTGTGGAAGAGAGATATTCCCATGCTTCTCTGGCAGTAATTCAGCCAGGGTTAGGATAGGCAAGAGCATTGGCAGGCAGACTGACTGCTAGGGAAACTGATTAATCTCATGGACCTCCCTTCTTCTACCTTCCAAATGAAAAACTCCAGAAAAGGAGCTAAAAGTAGGTGGGATATATTCCTAGCTGGACTCCTTCATGGATGCAAGTGCTGCCTTTCACTGCTTGCAGTTATGGAACTGCAGCAAGGGTGAATTATGGGACTGCAACTTGGATATTAGTGTCATGAAGGGAAGAAGAGGCAGGACTAGGAAGGCAGGAAGAGCACTCATGGTCTAGGCTAATTCTTGTGGCCAAGAAAGCCTGTACGTTGTCCCGGTGGAGGAGTCAGGCTAACCGTGCAATGATGAGGCAACCAATGTGACACAAAGCAATCTCCTTTTGGGTCTCTCCTTGGCAAAGATCCTGCTGTGTACATCAACAGTACTTCTGGCTGACTCTTCTTCTTTAGGAGATGGGACAATGGGACAGGTAGCAATCGGAACAGCTTTTCCAGGTATTAGCTAAAGGGGTCAGATGAGATCCTGGCTTTGGAAAACCTTGAAAAGGAACAAGGAGTCAGCATTGAGTCCTACCTTGCTCCCAGGGCACTGGGCAGTAGCATAGGGCATAGAGCAGCCCCCCCCACCAGAGCATAGGGTGGGGGGACTAGAGTCCTCTGTGAAACAAGCTAGATGTGATATGCAGGAGCATAGACAGGTCTTCTCACAGCTGCTCAAGAAAGGAGTTTTCTTTTCAGCTCAAATTCTGAGGCTTTTCACTAAACCCACCCTTTCCTCACAGCTCTTCGCCTATAACTCAGCATCTGCAGGGGTTGCCAGGAGCTGACAGGACATTTCAGGGGAAGGTCCACTCTTTACCTGCCCTATCCCTATATTAATCTCTGAACATCCTTCCTGCCATAGACATCTTTGGTCTTAGTCTCAGTGTGACAGCTCCTCCATTCCACACCAACTCAGAAGGAAGGACCCTTACAGGTCTGCTCCACTCGAACTCTGCCTGTCCTCCTTGAGGTGCTCAGGACAGCTGCCATGTTTCTAACACTGCCTTCTGTCTCCAGCTTGGTATACCACTACTTTGGTTTATATCCAAGACAAAGCTGCTGTGCTGAGAGAATATAGCAAAAAAAGTTTATTTCCAACAGATTGAGGACAAAGGCCCCTGCACTGCAAGTGTTACTTATGGAGCAAAGAAGGCAAAGCCACAGGTCCTGCAATG
Source organism: Rhea americana (assembly GCF_003343005.1). Taxonomy (NCBI): domain Eukaryota; kingdom Metazoa; phylum Chordata; class Aves; order Rheiformes; family Rheidae; genus Rhea; species Rhea americana. The sequence goes on from NW_028186438.1 coordinate 625,328, forward strand.
TGATGATGCTCAGGGCTATCTTGACTGGCACTTGCAGCTATTTCTAGCCTTGTGACCCATGGCTACCTGCTTTATCTGGCATATCTGTATTTTCATTGGTCAATAAACACACGTATAGTCCACAATGGGCATCCAGCAGCACCAAGCCAAGCCCTTTGCTGCACCTTGAAGAGGCAAACAGTGGAGCAGAGTCTTCCCCTATCCTGCTCTCTTTGCTGCTCTGGGAAGGCCCACTGCAATTCCTATTCTTACTACTTAGATGGTGTTAAACTTTGCTTTGCGGTTTGCTGTGTTTCAGTGTGCTTAGTAGGATGTCCATGCAGGCATGTTTTCGTGTGGTCATGTGTTTGTGTGGCCAGATATACACATATGTGCATATATATATATATATATATTCATATATATATACATACATATATATATATAGAGAGAGAGAGAGAGAGAAAGAAGGAGAGGGACATATATTCATGTAATATGTAAGAAAATATTCTATTTTGATACTGAATAGCTGTTACTGACTGGAATGATTTCTCTTTGTTTCATGCTCAGCTCTACTGTGTTTAAGATCCGGTTCACCACTGTCACCTAATATCTTTTTCAAGTCTCTCTTTTATAGATAATAAAGGGACTATCATTTGTACCTCTGTACCGACTTGAGATAAATGTAATGATATATCTTGCTTTTGTGCTACTTAAAACAATGTGTGTCTACTAATGCTCTCTTGCTTCCTCTGGGGCAGCATGGTCAAGTCACCAACATCCTGCCAGATTCGATTTTCTCTGCCAACTCCCTCCTGGTCTGGCCTACTGTTTCCTTGAAACTTGTCCTGTACTTTACTTTGAATGCAGCAGGGAGTCAGAATTACGCCTACTGTTCCCTTCTATTCTTGGCCCTCTGCTTCCCTCACCTCCCAACCAAAATCTGTTCGCCTTCTGAAAATGGCTTTTATTTTCTGACTGTGAGAAAGCATCTCTCCCACAGGGGTTGTGGTGCTGTTGGCTGTCACACTCAGAGTGGAGCAGCCTGGGGCAGGGGTCTGTCTCCCTTCACCTTGGTGATCCTTCTGTCCAGTCATGTTCAAGTGCCAAACAGCTGAACTGCCTTGTGGCAGCAGGTTTTGTGGCCTCTCCAGTCATTGCTTATTTCATTTATCACTTGCTTTATATCAGAGTTGCTAGATTTATGGGAGCTGTCACTGGAAATTATTGGTGCATCCGTATTTCTCTCCTTTAATTCCTGTGATTGCTGGGTGAGTCTGCACATGCTATTTGTCCCCCTTCCAAGCAGTGTCTCTGTCGAATCAACAGGAACAAATTATTCATCTGCTACAGGAGGCTAATTGCAAACAGTCATAAAGCAAAATATTATTTCAATGCAAAGTAATGGACGGTACTATCTCTGCACCATATGGCACCCTGGTTCAAACACAATCTGATCTGGCCACCTGAACCCTTGTGCTAGCTCTCTTCCATTTGCTTAAGGGCTGTTCATTTAATGGGGCATTTTCCTCAGCAAGGCAGAAGTGGGCACAATTATTCAGAATCCAAACAGAGCACCCACAGTACCAGAGTTGAGTGACTTGGATCCAAAGAGAAGTGACAAGCCACAAACTCACATAAAGGCACAGCCATAATAGCTGCATCCAGCTCCCCAGAGCTTCTGTGCATCTCTCTGCAGCATGGGAAATTGCCAATTGTTCTCTAGTGCTTTGAAATCTCTGAAGAAAAAACAAAGAAACAAACCACAAAACCCTCAAATTAGCATCCCTAAGTTTCCCATTCTAAAATGCTTAGACATAGGGGTAATTCCTCTGGACTTTGGAGAAAGGTAGAAGTCATGGAAGCAACGGTAGAAACCTTTTCATTCAGAAATGCTACTGCCGTGTTTTTTCTGGAGATGAGGTTTCAGTGTCCTGCTCTCCTGGCATCCTCCAGCGTTCATGGTCGGACTGTATCTCCCATGATACATCATGACATTCACCCTTGATGAGCAGCTCGGTACGGCATGACCATCCCTGAATGCCTTCTCCTGGTCCAGAATCAGTTAGTATGACCTCAGGGAGCCCTGACTTTAAGGTAGATGGGGACCAGAGACATTGGGCTCTCAATTCTTATCATCACTGCTAGGTCTGTAAATCAAGTGGTTGGTTTTCAGATAGTCAATTTTTCAATAAAAAATAGAACAATACAAAATAAAACTCATTTCCATGGAATGCTGATTCTTCCCACAGAGAAACATTATGTGAACCTCCAGCCTTGTGTTATTCTGTTTTTTTTCAGGAAAACCACTTTCCTTAGGAAACTACATGTATACTTCATTTTTCCTCGGGATACACTATGCAAGAGCAGAACTTTAGTCATCCCTTCACACTCTTAACTGTAATATGAAGGGACAGACGAGTGCTAGTGGCCACCAAATCAGCTGGGCTCCTGAAGTGGACTAGCTAGGCCTTGGCCGCTAACAAGATTACCAGCCCATCCTCATTGAACATGACTATATTTTTTGCCTAGATGCTCACTTCCATAAATTCCTCTCACCACTTCCCATTTCACTCCTGTGAATCAGGAGCACATACATTCATGTGCCTTGTGTCAACAGAATGAAGCCACTGGCTTGACAGCAATACCTGGAAAGTTTTGTTAAGAGACAATTGAACACCTTTGTCGGTATTTTCTTTGGGTTATTTCTTAAAGCTAAAATTCTTTGTGAAGTCTCAATATTTTCAGTGAACATCTTCTTGAGGAGTCATTAGGGTCTAGGGTGACAGTAATGCAACAGTAAGGATGAAACCTGGTGATTAACTGTTAGTTGGACTGAGACATGCAGCTCCAAAAGGCCAAATGCTAATGCCTGGGCAGACCACAGTAGCTTGGGACAATGAGTGTCAAAATGGATCAAGAACAAATCCACTAGATTTGAACACACTGAGTATTACTGTAATCCCTTGAACATAGAGCCTGTTTTAGGTCAAAATTAAGATCTGAAAAAGTCCAACTTGCCACTAGCTCTCTCCAAGTGATGACTGGGCTCACGTTTAATCTAAAAAACTCCTTATATTTTGGGCAATATGTTGTTCCTCAAGTCTTCTGCCCAAGTTGACATAATCAGAGATCATYTGACATATTAACTCCATGTCCTCCACATAATGCTTTCAGGAAAATATACACAAAATTTTTTTTTAGTTCTAGCATATATAAGATAATAAATGGTACTGAAAAAACGACTTCTTACGAAACATTTTATCACACTCCACTCCAGTCTGATTGTTTGCATGCAGAAGTGATGAGGCATTAAGACCATGACTGCACTGTAGTTTTTAGAAAACCAACAAGTGAAACTGTGGCATTTAAAGAGCCATGGAACATCAAGTCATGGTAATGAAGCTACTCCAGCCTGGTCTGTCCCAGCTGAAGGTTCAGCCCAGAAGGATCCAGAAAGAACTTAAGTCACTTTAGAGAGAGTAGTGTTTGCAGACAACTGAACAAATAATCACTGTCACATACCAGCTTCTTATCTTGCACCTTCCTCCAGTTCCGTATGCTGTTTTTTGCCACGCACAGTTGTTTTGCTCTTTAGCCAGTTTCTCATGCACCAGGCCATGCCCAGCCCTAAACTCATCAGAAAAAATGTATTAGTATGAGATACTGAATTACAAATAATATTCAAACTCAGTCTGCTATTAGTCCCCATATCCTGACCATTCTGCCTGAGGCCTATGGCATTTGTCTGGCCAGATGTGCTCTTTGGAAGCCCCATGCTACACTTGAAGAACTCATTCTTCTTGAGAGTCAATTTCTTTTCCTAAGACTATTTGGAAGTTTCCAGAAGGGTGACTACCTAGGTGCAGTTCTTGGTTCATCACACAGGTTGTCTCCTGCATCTAGCACATATTCTTTTATTCTGGAATGCCATGTTGTTATGTGGCACAGCTGTGCTGGAGTAAGTCCCATATGGTTTAGTCAAACTAGCACAGTTTCCTCTGGTAAGCCCTGTTCCTTGCTTCTTTTCCTGTTTGTTCTTCTTCCCTCATCTTTTCACCTTCCATCTCTGTTCCAGTTCCTGTTAAAGAGTAGATTCTTGTCTTTCATCTCTCTTAGATGATCGCAGCAGAGAGTGGGGATGAGTCCAGTCCTTCAGCTTGGAATGGCCTTGTCTTCACTGTCTCTAGACAACCCTTGGAGCCGGTTCTTTCTTAGTAGTAAATTCACATTATTTGGGAGGGATAGGTACCAGAAGAGTGATGACAACACACTCTATCTGCCTCACCACCACTGTGCCTACCTCTAACTCAGCACTGCTTAAGATATAGGAGCATCCCTGGAAATCTCTGCAGGCCCTGGAAGTTTTCAAGTTAAGACATGTGCTGGGAGAGTAATTTGAAATGAATAATTTATTTTAGAGAATTTTGCTTCCCTCTGTTTACAGATTGTCTAGAAGCAGATTGCAGCTTTCGCACCTCAATTCATTATTGGAAACTATTTGCAGATAGTTCCTGGTCTGTAACTCATTTGCTAACTCTGTTGGGAGTATTGCAGATCTGAAATCAGAGCTGTTTTGACTGGTCATGTGGTACTGCCATGCTCTCCTTCCTCCATGAAATATATGCAACGTTTAGAATCAGACTTTAGGGGCAGATGCTCATAATCGCAAATTGGTTGTTCATTTTTCACCAGTGCTCTCCAGTAGTCCTTCTGCATGCCCCTACAAGTGCCCCTGCTAGGACATCCAGCAACATCAAGACAGTAGGAGTCAGCCTTCAGAAATGAATAACCTCTTCTTCATCTTAAACTGAAAAAAGAAGGAAAAAAATACAACCCCCCCAAACTGATGAAGCAGTAGAAGCAATCCTCCAATGGGGTAAAGCATGTATCAAGATGGGGAATCAATACACAATAATGCCCATACAGGCCTGGCCCCATCATAGTGGAAACATGGTCATCTGAGGGAGAAATCAAATTTCTGACCCCTTTATTGGACACAGGAACTATCAGAATATTGGACTTGAGAAGAATACATCTGTAGAAATTCAAACTAGTGAGCAGTTATAAGACCTGGAGGGTCATTCCTAATACTGGTATGGCTGTGAGGGAGTAGTCACTCTGAAAGCACTGTTCTCCAGAATCTTCCCATTCCCCTGAGCACTGTGTCCATCACCACCTTTCCCCCTACAATGATTCAGAGATTTCCATGGTGTATGTGCAGGATCTGGTCATCCTGATCTATCACTTTGTTGACAGGGCACCAAGAGAGGTTTTCCCCTACTCCATTCGAGTGTCTTATCCTTTTAGAAGTTTAGCATTCACACAGCCATGGATGAGAGCTGCCATAGAGCACAGTGCAGGAATGGGGTGCTGTTCCTCTGACCTCTGGAGGAGGGGCTACAACTCTGATTGATAGTATTGCGTGGACCTGGGATCAGGGCACTGAGTAGGCTTGTTGGAAAGCAGAGCCATACTGTTCAATGCTGCAAAGACCCAGCACTCATTCACTCTGTAGTCAAGACTGGGAGGGCACAGGGCTCCCTTGGCTCAGCTCTGCAGAGGAGCAAATTTTACTTTTGATCCTTGTTTTAAGTATTTCTGCCCTGTTCCTGCCCTTCTTTGCCCTTCTCTTGACTCTCTTTGCACATGCTGATGATAATCTCCCCCTCTCCTTTGGTCTCTGCTGTCACAAATCCTATCAAATCCAACATTTGTGAGGAAAAGCACCCCCTGCTCCAGAARTCCAGGGGAGAAATGTACCCCTTGAATGGCTCACTTGGGATGTAAGACCTCTCTCAACAGGACCTACAAGTCTGCAAAGGCCATCACTCTGAATCATGTCTTGCCAGGCAGCCACTAGAAGATACCTTTTAGGGCCTTATTTTTCCCCTCTTCAAAGTCCATTTGACATCTTTCACTGATACTTGTTACTTTATAGTCAGTGTAGAGCAAACTTAGGGCAGTTCCAGTTATGTGCAAATTCTCATCCAGCTAAATCCTCTTAAGACCTCAAACTGAGCAGCTTTGTGTGAGAAATGTCTGGATAAATCTGCAGCCCTTCCTTCACTGCCCTATGGATGCTCTGAAGAATTCTTGATGCATTCCAGTCTCAGCAGCCCTGCTAGGATCAGGTGAGAACCTTTTACTGCAGGAGGAGAGGGGATTGATATGTCAGACTGAAACAAGTGCTGAGATGATTTATGGGAATGACTCGTCCAAGCCAACCCCATTGCTCAGGCAGAAGAGGCCTGAAATCTGAGAGAAATCATGAAGCAGAAGCTCTGAGACTCATAATTCACCTTCCTAGAAGAGGTATCATCCCTGGGGAATACTGGCTGCGCAGCAGGTAGATATGCTGACAGAGTGAAAGTTTTTCTCGCTTCTTGCCCATACACCCTTTGCAAGGCTCTGGTACAGTTTGTCATGACAATAGGAACAAAACAGCATAAAGGACCAATACAGACATTTAGTGCCTTTTCCTGAACTAATATGATATGGTAATGCGCTAAGGCAGTTGACAGAGACAGACTACCCTGCCTGCTGTGGGGGCATGGATGAGTCAAGCCACACAGAGATCACATCAGGGGCCAGGAAACAATCAGCATGTTTTTTGGCATAGCACCTCTCCCTGCATAGGATCCCAGAGGTTGCCTCCTCTGGTTACTGGGATCTCTTTGCAGCATGCTGTTTGCCAGCGCAGCTGTCTGAGAGATTCTGGATGTCCAGGACACATTGCCCATTGGGGTCTCCTACTGCAGGAAAGAAATCAGTCCTGGAGTGTAACCTAGGACTGTCATAGACACATATATGATGTGCAAGCAGGATAATTCAACATTGCATTTGTGGCAGTCTGGTATACTGAAAGAATTACTTCGTAGATATGTGACTTACCTGCCTACACTAGTAGGTATGCTAGTTTTCATTAGTTCAAGTCTCAAAAATTGAATAGTAACTACTCTGAGTGTCTGGATAAATCATGCTAGCACAACACAATTAATGCTTATGAGTGCAAACTTCACCAAGAAACCTTACTGATGTTTCCTCAAGTCTGCATGTTTGGCCAGTCTGCAGGGGAAATGCTTTCAGTTGCTGAAAAGGCCCAAGAAAGAATAATTACCTATGTGCCTTTCATATAGGACAACAGGTAGACAGCATAACACATAAATCACGTCAGTGCCTCAAGTGCTGGTGGGTCATTGGAGCCCTTCCAAATTTGTATCCCAGAATCTGGCCCACTTTTTTCTGCCTATGGCCATCTTCTGAAGAGGTGGAAAATCAATAAAGACAAGGTCTCCTTGGGTATCCAGAAGGATGACTCTTGCCTAGGACTCCAAAGAGATCCTCATCTTGCAGAAAACATGATATTTCCTGTTCTACATGTTCTACTGATATGTAGTGCATTATACAGTACATGTGCTCATTTCTAAGCCCATCTCCTGCAAGTTCATGCAGTTCCAGCACTGAGCATAGGCACAATAGCAAACAAATTCATCTTATAGTGCTCCTTTCCTGCCTCTTTGTATTCCTCCACATCCTCTACGTCCACACTGGGCACAGGACAGGTGTCCTGTGCCACAAGGCAGTGGGGAGAAAAGGTGAAAAGCTTTTATTTGGATCTCACAACTGGGAGTGTGCACTTGGGGCACAGTGATGTGGACAAGCATTCATTCATTGACATGCCCCTTCCCTTTTTGTAGGCAGGTGCTGGGGGCAGAGGAGTATCTCTAGAAGCCAGATGCACAGGTTGGTAGGCTTGCCCTTACATTTGTCTCTGCAGCATGAGGCACTGACATTGAGTAGCCAACATGGTCTCTGGAAGAAGGCTGAGCAGCAGGAAAAGAATGAAAGCTGTTCTTGACTTACTATGTGGATTCAGGGATCAGCTCCAGTAGGTCTTACTCTAACAAAAGCCTGGATTTAAGAGTGGCAAAGGGCAGTAGCACCCCCATTTTATAGTATCCTCCCTATTTCTGTGCATCTCAACTGCACAGATTGGGTGCGCGATGGGGTAAGATTTGCACTTTTGTTGTACATCATTTTTATACAGCAGAAAGCCAGGGGGATCTTAAGCTACGCCTTGGTGTCTGTAGAAGGATGAGGGGCTCAGTAAATAAAATGAGTTTCCCTCCCTCCCAAGAGGTGTAAAGGCAGCACTTGTCAAAGAATCTCAGGCTAGAGCTCTTGCTGGGCATGCTTGTGCTTTCTGAGAAATTTGGTCTGCTCCCAGATGATGTTTTGAGATGAGTGAAGTGCAAAATCTGTGCTCACTGCAGATGCAAAAATTGGCTGCTTCCATGTGTATTGTTTCCACCTAAAGAAGGCATGGCTAGCTCCAGAGTTCCTTGCCCAGATAACTCCCTGATCAGCATGAGGGCAGGGCCAAGCACTAAGGTGATCTTGCGGTGGAGATGATTTCACTGCATAGGCAGTAACACACATGCACTGAGTCCCACACTCTCCAGGTACACAGGGCCATGCATGTGGGAAACTGATTCTCTCATTCAGCCTCACTTCTTCCTTCTCCTCAGCACCCCTAGACAGACATCAAGAATGTACTCCATATATATTGTAGAGCCTCTCTGCTCACAAACAAGGGTTAAAGACAGCAAGTGAACAGTTGAAGCTTTGCAAACAAGACCCACAATCCAGAGGAAGAGAATTGATCTAAGTGTGATTAAGAATTAGGTAGAGACGAACATGTAATTAACCAGTCAAAGCAAGGTGTCTCTTGATCTCTGTGAATGTTGGCTCCATTCCAAGCTGCAAATGAGCTGCACAGAATTACTCACTCTGTAATCGCAAGTCATCTCAGATCTCCCAGGAGATCTCCTACTTGGGAGACTCCTCTTTCAAGCAGTCACTGCTAGACAATACTTAGCTAGGCTAGGAATGGAAAACATAAATGCCCAACATACAAGCACAGTAGGAGACCTCATCTCTTATATTTGATGCAATAGTTTATGCAGCAAGCTGGCACTAGACTTTTGGATCAGTATAGAGTCTGCCATACTCTGGCACACCAGTTTACAAGACCAGGTCACAGCTACCATGTTTCTTCGTGGTGATCTGTGTGTAACAAATTGTTGGATCTTTAAACAGCCCAAAGTGCAAGAATCTGCATGAAAAGTCAGGCCCAGTCCTCTACTGATGTACTTTGTCCATTTCAAAATTAACCTTTCAGAAATGTCAGCCAAACAGGCACACACGGCTTGCTGCCTTCCTGGGAGAACCCTTTTATTTTTGGCACTGTGACTCTAACCGTAGTTAACTCCTTCATTGCTCCYGAGCATCTTCGTCTCCTCTCCAAGACCATTCCAATTTCAATGTTCTTTTGATTACAGTAGTCTTGATGCTCTGCATGTAGATGACCTCTCTTTCCTGATGGACCACTTGGGATGCCAATGTCAGGGGGCACTACTGAAACATGACTGYATGAAGGTGTGTTTAAAATGGAGGAGTACATCCCTAATGTGTGCTGGCTGATTGTTACTGCAGAAGGAGCAGGGCTAGAGAAGACCACTTTCCTTTCCCTTTCCAGGAGATATCCACAAATGAATGAGGAGCACTACCTGCAGACTGYGTGGTAATACTCCATGTCTCCTCCTGGACCTCACTTTTCCTTCACCCTTAATGAACTCAGCCAAGCCTTCCATTCCTTTAGAGCTGCCAAAGACTGGCCCAAGCACCCAAAGGTGACAGCTAGCTGCAGTGCAAGGCATGGTTCTATCTGAGCCAGGAGGGTTGCAGTTGTTGACCCTGTAAGGGCATAGTGCTCCCTTGGCAGCATGTTCATTAAGTGCAGTTTTGGACAGCGCATGCAGAGCTCGTGAGCAGAGAGAGTCTGTATGCTTCAAAGCTGTAGTGTGTACAAGCTGGCATGGTGAGGCAGGGCTGCAGAATATACTGGATATCGTACAGACAGGGAAATAGGATGGATAGGGGTTCAACTGAAGATTACCCAGACACAGAGAAAGTAGAGGGAATAGGGCTGTAATATATGCAGTCATGTAAAGTGAAATGAGTAGAGAAGGCTTCAGGAGCCATATGACTAACCTGTAATGCAATCAGAGACTCAGGCTGGAGGTCAGGAAAGAAAAAGAACTAGTGAATCATCCATGCACCATTGCACTCTGGAGGGACAGAAAAAACTGTGCAACAGGCTAGATCTCCTCCTGCTCTCCCTAGATGTCATCTTCCATCTCCAAGGGAATGAAGAAGAAGGACCTAAGGCACCTTAGGCTATGCCTCTACATTTGGCCCATGTTAAAGGGTTGCTTACAGTCTTTCTGGATCATTCTTAGGTGGTATTTCAAAGGTGGACAACTGCAAATGAAAATGGTACTGGGGAATGGGGAACTGCAATAGCCCATAGCTGAGAGATCTGATGCAAGGGAAAGTGCAGTGACCGGCCAAGGAGAAAAGGTTTATAAGATTTGTAAGGTAAGGTAACTAGGGCAGTCATATRACTGGACAGGATTATTTGCACCCCTCACTGTGATCTGAACCCATGAAGCTTAACTGAGTAGGAGGCAGTGCCTTGCAGCTCTCATAACTCATCTTCATGCTTCTTCCTAGTCTAGCTCCTGGTGCCACCCTGCCTTGCCTATGAGCTGAGTTCTGACTGGCACCAACTAGCCATCACAAATCAGCAGGGTACCTGTTCCTAGACTCCCCACAAACCCAGTCCCAGCTCCAGTGCGTGTGCAAAGATGTGATGAGGGCATTTCATAAGGCCCATTCTACCTCCAGCTGTATCCAGGCAAGTCCCCAAAATATAGGCCTCCAAAGATGAACAAGAGAACATGGCTGCATTTACAAGTGCTAAGAAAAGCCAGATGCATCTCTGTTCTGCTGGTGGCACTGAAAGCCTTGAAAGATCCCCAGGTAAGGGAAGCTCTGGAAGAGAGAGACGATATAAACTGGACTCTCTGTCAGAGTCCAGGTCCTACTTTGGACTCTGAACCCCTGTTATTGAACTACAACAGAGTAACACAGCTTCTTCAGAGCTTGTGGAACTGTCCAGTTTCCCATAGTTCTACAAGTTGGTGCATGGTAGTGATGACACAGTGTGGAAAAGGCCCATGTACTGTGGAACAWACAAGCAATGCTCAGATAGCTCAGGACACCACTGCACTGAACTGCAGTCCCTGATCCCATCTCATGGCCTATTCCATAGCCCTGCCAGCTGCRGACCTGCTATTCTTCTGGTCCTAAGTATCTGGAAGCTCTGCAACTCAGCCCTGCTTTGCAGCATGCTGGTTCTATTCGTCTGCCCATGTATACTAGCAGCAACCTTTTCCCCTCTCTGCTCTCACACTTCAGTTGTAGAAAACAAACAAAATGTCAGCAAAAAAATATCTGGAAGATGTCTGAAAGATTTATTGCTAAGGTGTCTCTGGATAGCTGAGAGTACTTGCATAAATACAGCACACACTCCATAGACTACCTCCAGCAGTCTCAGATGCCCAGCTAGCTATTCCTTCGGTTTCATTTTTTTTTTTCCTCCGTAGATAAGTGTGGTGTCAGCTTGAAGCACCACATAGATCTTTGAGTGAGATGAGATGGCATACTGTACACAGGAGAACCAGTTTCCTGGCTCATTTTGGGACAATCCCTGCATGAAATGGTACAACTGGATAGACCTTCAAGAGGTGTGGCTACTACACAAGCTCTGAATACAAGCAGYTCTGGAGATGGTCATAATTAAAGGGACAAGCTATAATAGGGGAACACATATTCAATAAGGCACATATGCATTTATATGCATATACACATACCCACACAAAAACTTATTTCCAGTAAGTCTGAAACTTCTCACTAGTAGTGATAGAGATGTCATAGCCTAATGTTCAAGGTTCAAGATTTCTCTGCCATCCTCTTCCGTCTTCCTTTCTCCAGGGGGGAAAAAAAGAAAAGAAAAAAAAAAAGGAGTTCAGTTAATGAGATTTGGATTTCTGCTTCCCAGGACTGCAACTGGAGAACGGAACCAGCTTATGCAGTAAACACCTATCTGCTTCAGAGYGAAGACCTGAGATCAAGGAAGGATGAAAGCCTGTGGGAGGACTGMGGAGGGTGGGAAACCCAGCTTCTTTTAGCCTCATTTACAATCAGTGTAAACTTCACCTTTTTTGGGGGGGGGTGAGTGATGTTGTCCTTCCTGTATGCATGAAAGAGATCCCAAAAGAGTAGTGATGGGATGTGGTGAGAGGGCYCAGCCATGCAATAAGGGAAAGGAGCAACACTTTCAGCTAGGGACTCTGCTCAAGGTGCCTGTTTTCTGCTGGGCTTCCTCTGGGGAAATGTGGTCACCCTGTACCACACACTGTTCTGCACAAGCAGAAGGCAGCAATAAGACCTGAGGCACTTGCTGGCATAGCAGAAAGAAGTACTGCAGTTTCAAGTATCTCTTGTCCCCTCCCCAGATAAGGATCCCRGCTCCTTGTGGTCCCAGCTGATTGTGGCAGGGGAAGACATCCCTGTCAAGACCTCCAGAACCTGGGGCTCTTCTGCTTCCTTCCGGGAGACTGCCACGGGCAGGCCCTGCAGAGGCCACGGCCGCTCCATCATGAGCCCTAGGGACCCTGGGGCAGGCCGCGCCCACCGAGCCGCGCCGAGGGGCTGCGAGGTRCGGGCTGGCCCGGCGCGGCGCGGCGCGGCTGCCGCGGGAGGCAGGAAGCCGCAGGCCGGCGGGATCCCCGCAGCCGCCCGGCCGGCTCTTTCCGCGGCTTCCTTTAGGTGGCACCTCTCCTCCAGGAATGAGCTGTCTGCCCCGGCGCGGCGCGGCGCGGTCCATCGCCGCCCTGCCCGGCCGCGCACCGCGCACCGCGCACCGCACACTGCGGGAGGCCCGCGGCGGTGCCGCCGCGCCGTCGGAGCGGCCTCCGCGCGCTCCGTCTGCCCCCGGAGCAGCCCCTCCCTCCATCCCATGCCCGTCTCCCCCGTCCTCCCTCTTACTCCTCCAGCCAGTAAATCCGATCTAGGCTGATTCCTCTCACGTCAAACCACATGATCCCATAAAACATTCATCGCCTCTCCATCCCCGCGCCCTGCTCGCTCGTTCCCGGGATACAGTGCAGCAGGCTCCGCGCTCCCAGCCCGCCGGCGGCTCTGCCTCCGCGGGATCCGCCGCAGCCCCGGCCCGGCCYGGCCCCGGCCCCGTGCGTGCGGCGGGCGGGAGGAAGGACGGAGGGAGGAGGCAGGCAGGCGGGCAAGCAGGCAGGGAGGGGGAGCCTCGCCTGGATGCTGACTCCAGCTCGGGGGCTGCTCATTTCCCCGATGAGCGAGGGCATTGGCACAGGGAGAGCCCCCTCACCGTGCTCCGCCGCTCCGAGCTCGGACTGAAGTTTTGCACGAGGATCTGCCCCGCTTTTGCAAGGATTGTACCGCTGCCGCTCGAATTTGCGCCTCCAGACGTGCCTTCCCCGACCCCTAAAATGAAGAGGGCGATAGCTGAAGGTAGGTGCACCTCCCTCCCTGGTGCTCCCCCTCTGCCCCGGGGGCGGCAGGGCAGGGCAAAGAGGGTGCATCCCCAACTTTGCACAATACCGGGAACTTCCCACGCTGCAACTTTCTTCCACGGAGTCGGTGGAGCGGCTGGGTCCCGCCTGTCTCCGCCGCGGGGGAGGGGAGCAGGACCCCCCGCGGATGGGGCTGAACCCGGCCGRTAGGGACACGACAGGAGGCCGAGTCGGACTGGGGCGCCCGCCGCCTCCCTCGCCAGCGCTCCTCGCGGCTCACGTTTGGACCGGACCGCGGGGAAGACGAGAGCGCTGCGTTTTCAGAAGGAACAGAGACACGGGGCTAGAAGGGGAATGGAGGTCGCGACCGGGCTGTGCCCCGGCTAGGGGCTCCCCATGCCGCTGTTCGGCCCGAGCATGGCTGTCTCCTGGCTCAGCCCCCGAAGTAGGTCTGAGAGCTGGAAGGAGGGAGGATGGGTTGAGACCTCTCACGTCTCATCCCCTTAGGGGCCGGTCCACAGCTCCCTGCCGCGGCTTGGCCTTGGGGTGACCGGGCTCCCCCCGAGGCTGGAGCAGGTAAAGTGTTAAAGAGGATGGGCTGCCAGTGGAAGTGGCGTCCTGTGGCTCTCAAGACTGCCTCCCAGAGGGGTACAAATCTTGCTGATAAAGATAGCCACGTTGCTCTAAATGCAGCCGGAATTGCAGCGCCTGTGAGAAGAGAGAGGAGCTGGGAAGCTGGCGCGGGGCGGGGGAACGGGAGCAGCCTAGGTTCCCTTCCGCTCCAAGCTCGGCTGATGGGGGCAGGGAAGGGAGCGTGCCGGCCCGGCTTTCCTGTGCCCTTCGGGGGAGGTTGCGGCACCTGGGAAGGACCGGGGCAACTGCCGAGGTGGGCGGAGGAACCGTGAGCTGGGCCGGGGCTGGGCCTCCCCTAGCCGCGGAAGCTGGTAGGGGCTCCGGGACACTATGGGGAGCGCTGCGGCAGTGGGGGACTCTTGGACGTGGGGTCGCGGTGGAAGGACGGGGATGAGCAGGATTTCGTGAGCGTGCCAAGCAGTGCTTCATTCCCTAAATGTTATCCTGCCCTCCTTGGCCTSAGTTTAGTGCCCAGGAGTGAAAGTCTGGAAGCAGCTGGGGGGTGGGGGGGTGCAGCAGGAGCACACCTCACGCTGTGCAGGTCGGGACTGGGCTTGCCACTGAGTGAGAAGTGCACAGCATGCAATGGGGGCAGCCTTCCCTGGCACCCAGCATGGCATCGCCACCCCAGCGAGCAGCGCCATCTCCTCTCGCTGAAAATAGCCCTGTTCCATCTGCTCTGACAATCCTGACAATAGCCTTTGCTTCCCAGCTCCTAGTGTGGATCWGTGTTAGCAGCAGTAGCTGGAAGCTGCTGTTGCTGCTTAAGGTATGCAGCTGTACCATCACGGCTTGAGCATTTGCAGTCACTCAGGGTGAAACCTGAAATAAAGATCTACATTTTGAAGAAGATTTTCTCACACTGCAGATTCTGACCACTTGGAAAATCATGTGCCACCCAGATGTATTATTGGAAACCCAGCCCACAGGTTGCAATTTTTAACTGGAGTGATCAACATATTGTAGAAGCTCCACTGCTGTCCAGGCTGCTGGTCGAAGAGAGTGTTTAGCATTCACTACCTCTTGCTGCATGCCATCTCTGGCTTGCTTCCTTTTTCCATCAATGACACAAATATAACCTTTTTGTTTGTTTGTTTTTTGGAGAATGCTCTGGCTGATATATTTGCAATGCTCCAAGCACTGATCCAATTGACACGTACTGTACTTTGAAGAGTTTGAAATATTTTTAATTTTGAAATGACCAATTAATTCATGTTTGGAAAGGATCTTAGGAGCAGTTTGCAGTGGTGGCTTGGCTTCTCCTGTGCTCCCTTAGAGGGTACTGATTTTCATCATTCATTTGTTATTTACTGTACTGTGGCTGGTGCATGGGTACTTGCTGATTTGAATCCCAAGGCTGTGTTCTAGTGCATAGCACGTTTGTGCTAACTTGTGGGCTGTTTATCTACAGTGGTGCTGTAGGAAGKCTGTTCACCATGCCAGGCATGCAGAATGGTACCAAGGTGATGGGTGTGGCACAGGAACCCAGGATAGCCTCTCTCTTGCTGTTTGCAATCCTGCTGCAGCACACTTTCTCTGCACTGTGACATTGCCCAAATTTCCAGTTGCTACTAGCAGAATATGAAAAAAAAGAGATAATGAAATATAAAAATCTATGTTACAATGGCTTTTTTTTTGTAGAACAAGGTTTTGAAGGTTTGGGTTTTGAGGGGCTTTTTTGGTTTGTTTTTGTTTCTCCCTGTGGTTTATGATTTACTTCTACGAAATGCTGGATAGCCTGGATTCCTGGAACATGTGACTATAAAGTCCACATGAACCTTGAGAGATTATGCCTAAATTAATGGTCATCCTACAGAATCTGGCYTGCATTTCCGACTTTGGCTGACAGGATACTTCAAGTGTCTTGTAAATTGGAAATACCCACCTGGGCAGTTAGACAGGCAGAGTTTCTATCTGGTGTTTTCAGCACTTATTATCTTATTAACACAWTTTATTTTTAATAAAAGAAGTCTTTCTATGTATTGGCTGCTTATTGTTTCATAGCATTTCTCAATAAAGTAAAAATCTRCAATATGAAAACTTATACCAGGCTCAGAGACTACGTGTTCATTGATGTGGGAGCATCTCTTTCTCTTTTGTTACAGAAGACACCATTCATCAGTGCATTAGTTTGTCCTTCCATTCTGTATATTATTGTACATCGTTCATTTTACAGGAAGGGCCCTCAGCATCACCTAGGCTTTGGCCTCCAACCTTCCTTCATTAGACAGCATATGTCTCAATTTTATATTCTCTGGGACCATAGAAGGCTGTGTCTGGACAAGTTATTTAAGCAGAAATATCAGGGAAAAAAGGCTCAAGTGCTGTTGCAGTTCTCTGTGCCTGATGGTTTTATCTGTGCAGATGTGCTTGCAACCCTTCTGTCTGTGATGGTTTCCCCACTAAGAGCACTAGAGAAACTTGATCTAGAAAGCATGTTAATTAGAAGCAGTGAAACAGAGGTACCACTGCCCTCTCCACTGCTCTGACTTGAGAGTAGCGTGTACTAGTGCTGCCTTTCASCAGCAAGGGTAACATGGCAATCCTGTCTTCACATGATTGCATCCTCATTAGTTACTCTGTGCTGCATTCAGATGCTTTGGGTTTTGCTTGAATAACTCCCCCCACCCCGACCCTCCAGCATCCTATGCAAAAACTGTGTTCATAAAGTGTGTATGAGACAATGGTGGGAAGGATCAGGAAGGCAGCAGTTTCCAACACAGCAGAGATTCCGTGCTCCATTTGTGTGTGCTATCTGTCCTGCTGCTTGCTCCGCTCACTGGGGCTCAGAGGAGAGGGTAGAGTCACCCCTTCCTATGCTCAGCCCAGGGATTACTGTGGAATTGGAAGTTGAGGGGGGGGTCCTACTACTCATACCCATGTGAATATCTCCTATAACTCCATGAGCCATCAGTGCACTAGCAATAGGGACCTCGTGCCTGTTTAATCCTCTTGATACCAAGGATGACTTTGGCCATCACACTTTTCAAAGGAATAAGCAAAATCTGCAAATCCAGCAGTATCTCTCTGAATTCTCCACCTTCTTTCATTCAGAAATAGCAAGGGAGAATGTAAAATGAGGGCAGAGAAGGGGAAGGGTGCTTTGGAGCACAGGCTTTCAGGAGCACTACCACACAGTCCTCTCTCCTAGGTGTGCTGTGATGGTGGTTGTGTGGAGCTGCTGCCTACCCTTAAAAATACTTTATCTTTCTTCCCTTTCTGTCTTTCTGTCTGTGATTGTGGGAGGGGTTAGAGTATTCAGTCCCTCACCAGCACACACGGGAGGGCTCCTTGCATACAGCTAGTCCTAGTAAGGGGCATACTGTGAGCACGGCTGAGATCCTTGCTGCTTCAGTACTCACTGAGCCTCCCCCCTAGAGGAGAGGAAGAAGGAAGAAAGGAGCAGTTGAACCAGGGCCTCGTCACAAAGGAAGATGAAAGAGGCTACAAGGGGCTGAGCTTTAATCTCTGCTCTGAGCCTGCACATAGCTGCTGCTCCAGTTGCTCAGGCCCTTCTGTGCTGCAAGGTATACCCTGTTGGAGAAGCCATAGCTGTACAAGTGCAGGATTTACACTGCACATCCCGCTGAAGGCAGAACCAAAGAGAGAAGAAAAGAGTCAGTCTAATTAGGTGTGCATTCTCTTCCCCTTGGATTTGCAATGCTTTCTGCTGCTGTCACCTTCATTAAGACATATCTCTGAGTGTCAAATGCTTCTTTTGATGTTCCTAAAGGAGTTTGTTTATCCAGGAGGCATGCACATAGTGGAGGAGGAGTAACCTGTACCACTCTGAAGAGGTGCCATAAAAGGTAGCATCATACTACTGTGCCTGCATGGGCTGGGAATTGTACTACAGGTACTCCCTCCTGTCCACATGGAAAGTTTTGTGCTGTGCTCTGGATCCACTTAGATCTGAGTGGGATCTGTTTAGGGGCTTCTCCAGCACAGACACACTCAGGTGTGAAAGAGAGGAAGAAAGCATTTGAAGTACAAAGCCCAACCTTTCCTTCCCTTTCATGCTTATGATTGCAACTCCTGGAGKTTTCCAGAGAACAGAGGGGGAAAAAAGAGATGATTATAATGAAAAACTACAATCAATGTAAAGAAAAAAAAGGTGAATCCTTCTGTGTTTTCACAGAGGTGATAAAGAAATTCATATAGACCTTGTTAAAGTATTCAGACTCACCTTAGCCTGCACTGTTGTCTTGTTATGATTGTAGAGACATGCAGCAGTCTAGGTTTTGGGTAGTTAGTTCCCCATTATGAGTGGTGTTCAGTGAAGATACATAGACTCAGAGCAGAGTGGAATCAAAGTGACATAGGTATCTCCCATAATGTGTGTGCAGCAYGCATGAAAAGACTTACCTAGGCCCAAGCCAGAACACATCTGTACATCATGTGCACAGGCTCTGCCCATGTTTACTCTGTTTTTAGAGAGCTCCCAGAAGTCAGAACTTCTGAAATCTGTTCTTAGCCCACACTCTAATTTCTCTGTGTCCTTGAATAAGTCAATGAACTCCTTGATTTAGTTTCACCTTTTGCAGCTCTAATAGTGGGAGAATGATGCTCAGTTGTCTCCCAAGGGTCCCAGAACATGCTTAAAGGTCAGTATGGAGCAAAACTGTGTAGGTCCATGCAATTGCAGATGACTTCTTTAGCAGTGGCACACTGTCAGGGAACAAGACCAATGATTGTTTCTTTAGGAATGTTGCTGCATCAGCAGCTGGTTCATCTCTCTGCTCTGGCCTGTCTTTCACAGGGTCTTTGTATTGCAGCTTGAAACTGAACAATAGCACCAGCAGATTTTATAGTATTTACTGTTTCAAGTCTCTGCTCCTGAAATCAGGAGATTAGAAGAATATTTGAGTGTTATTTTGTAGCCTTTCTGATTGTCAAGAAAATCAGAAGGATTATCCAAGCATGTGCAAATAGGTGAGAGCAAGCAAGATGGGGAAGCAAGAAAATGTCCAAATACTGTGATTTTTAGTATAGTTTTTTGGTGGCTTAACTGTATAGGGCTGGCATCAGCATGACAATTTACAAGTGGCAGGCTGAAACTTTTCTCCCCCAGGCAGCCAGCAGTGTTAGTCTCCTCTCTGCAGGGATATGGCAAGGCAGAGGTTACAGAAGGTGTGCTTTCATAAAATTATAGAATAATTTGGATGGAATATCTTGGAGGTTTATAATCAACCTTCTGCTCAGAGCACAGCTAATTTCAAAGATAGATCAGGTTGCTCAGTGGCTTGTCCAACTGATTTCTGAATACCTCCAAGGATGTATTCAGACTCTCCTTGTCCTTCATAGCTCAAATTTCTTCACCTCTTTGGCCAGGGCTGCTCAAACTCTGACATCTGATGTGGGTTAGGACCAGTGAGGGACCGTGACCCTTTGGCAACAGGCCCCACAATTGTGGAGCTGCAAACCAGGAGTGATGGTGCGTGTAATACCTCAGTCCATGTTGACAGGAGTAAATGGTTGTCCTTGTCAGTTCAGGACCAGGTGCTGAAGGAGACACCTAGGAAGAGCTGAGAAGGGATGTCAGTCTGGGTACCTCAAAGGGACACTGGGGAAGGTAACAGGTACTATTTTGCTTCCTACTTCCTCAACTTTTTGCGTAATCAGAGCAAGACTATTGCCAACATCAAATCAAGTCTGCTGCAGCTTTGTCTAACCAAGCCTTGGAAACTTCCAAAGACAAAAAAAAAAAAAAAAAAAAAAAAAAAAAAAAAAAATTGCTAGCTTCTTCCTGTGGTGGAGATGATGAAGAAATTTTCCTCATGTCCAAAGTGAACTTCCAAAACTGCAGTTCTTGGCCATGGCTCCTTACTATGTCACCTGGCCTCACAAAGCAGCATTCAGCTCCATCATCATTGTAATTCCCTGTTGGCTAGTTGTGGTCTGGTATTAGATTGCCCCTTCACCTCCTCTTTGCCAGACTAAACCATGCTAGCTCGCTCTAACTGTCCTTGTAGGACATATGCTCTAGACCACTGACCATCTTGGTAATCCTCCACTAGACCTCTTCTTTTTCCTTACATTTATTTTGGAATCATGATCACAACTGGACATGCTGCTGCAGGTGCAGCTTCACCMGTTCTGAGTACAGGAGGTCAATTTCTTCATTCTGATGGCCACAGTCCTCTTAATGTAGCCTAAGATGTATCTGCCTTATCCAAAATAAGAGGAACTATTAGATCCTATTCAATGTGGTGTCCACCATAATGCTTGGGCTTCTCACAGTAGGATTGCTGCTGACCCAATTGGTTCTCAGTCTGATATTGATGCATGGGGTTATTCTGCCCCAAGTGGAGAGCTTTGCACTTCTTCTTGTACTAAGTATTTCTTAACCCTGTTTCCTCTTTCACTCATTCAAGAAGTCTAGATATTTAGGTAAACAAATGTCTACACACATTTTCCAAGCCTTGTTTACTTGCTGTACTGAAATATTCTTTAGCATTGAGTCAGAAACTGTTCAATAAATTGAGGATGCCCATCCTGCTCTTGAGTTTTCCAAATCTTGTTGTTCCACCCTTCTGAATGGTCAGTTTCCCATGCTGCTGCCCAGCTTGCAGTCCAGCTAATGAGAAACTAACCCTTGACTGGGATTATCTTCTTACTTCCCCTATCAACATGCTCAGGTGATCAAACTCCCTTTGCCAAATGATATTTGTTTTGCTTTTTCCTTCCTTGAGTGTAGACTCAAGAAAAAAACTTGCTTGTCCTGGGCATTTTTAGCCCTTTTCCCAGGAGGATCTCCACATGAAGGTCTGGAGAGCCTTTATTGTCAGCTGTGTTGTGATCTCTGTCTACAGTTGCAGTTTTCCATGAAGTTGAGAAAAGGAGCAGAGAAAGCAAATACAGCCCAGCAGTAGAATGGGGTTTATGGTATGGATGGGAGTTCCCAGCCCATCACAGCTTTGCTCTCTCTCCCAGGAGTTTTGTTCTTTCCCTCAGATGGCTCTTTGAAACTCAGTTGCCTTTTTTAACAATTGTACTTTCTTTTTCTCTTTGTGTTGCACCTTCCACTGGAAACAAAGGAATGTTTRCATTTAAATTTGATGCTTTGTTTGCTTCCCTGAGTGTACAGCATAATTACAGTCCTTTGGATGGACTTATGTAAATTGATCTGTTACTAGTGATAATTATGATTTACATAATGGTCTAGGAAGAGGGGACACCTGTACAGGGAAGTGATGTTCTAAGATAACAGTTCAAATTTGCTTGCTGATGTGTCAGATCATCTTCTGTGTGCTGCTCACGGGGGAAACTGGAAAACTTTTATTTTTTTGTTAAGAACAAATCTTTTGTAAGAACCATCTGGCTGCTGAATTTTTCTCCTGAAGCTGTGCAGTTTACYGGGAGTTCATTTGTGTCTTTAACTACTAAAGAGAAAGTAAAAGTGACTGATTAGTCTAAGACTGGGACCATTCGCATCAAACTGACAGGTTTTGTGAGCTGGATTTGGGAAAGTGTTTAAAACTGGTGTGTTCTCATTAAATTTTGAAGGCTGTGGGCAGAACTGTGCTCTTGGCACTTCAGCATGGCTCTCAAATCTGCATGCTGCATAGTTATGTCAGAGTGAATTGTGTGGCTATTAAAATTTGTGTGTGCTTGTTTGATGACTTTAAATATTGATTTTAATTGTGCATCTTTCTTAAGGCTGTGAGTGATGATCAGAGCTGCATACAATATACCATCTACATAACACAGCAATGTACACAAGAAAGCGATATGAACTCAGTCTGACTCTTAAGTAGAAAGGAGGAGGGAGGGGAGAAGAAAAATCTTTGGAGGCCTTAAATTCAACTTTCCTGATTTCCAGGCACCATGGGGGTCATTATCAGAGACATATCTTTGGCTGTGGTGCAATTTAAGATTTCAGGAGCCTTCTGTGAATGCTTGTGTCAGGTTATGAAGGCTGCATACCATCCTCTGACAAAAGGCAGCTTTTAAAATAATAATTGCAAGTTACCTAGTTTGTTAATACTGTCTTTGTCTCTATAGTGAAAAAAACGATCACCTGAAAGTCAAAGAAACCTTTAGGACTTGCACTTCTGCACAAAGTTAGTATATTTCGAAGGATGACTGAGAAATGGCAAAGCTAGTCATTAAGAAGCAAAGCCATTCCCTAGAAGCAGGTCCCTTCCCAAGTGAGGGTGTCAAGACTGGAGCTTGCAGTGACTAACGCTTTCCATGCCCATGCAAACACAGTTAGCGTTGGCTTTACACTAGAGGGCTGTCTGTCCCTTTCCCTTCAGAGAAAAGGCATTAGTCTGTACACTATGAATGCTCGTCGTTCACAGTATCCAAACAATTTGACAGTGGCCTGTTTTATCAGGTGGGAAATGTGATGCAGGCTTTTATTTACTGCTCATCACCTCTCTTTGTGCTGCATAAGAACATCCATGCCCTGGTCTGGAGAGCACTTGAAGCTGCTTGTCTTGCATGATGTGAAATCTTTGCTGTGGTTTTATTGTAAGGCACTGTCTCCTTTTTTCATCAACTGAGGGCAGCCACAGGTCAACAGCCTTTACACAGGACCGTTGGATTTCAAACTGGGTGTGATTTTTGTCCCTTTTTCTTTTAGGTCAGTTTTGCTCTCTGGAGCAGTAGCTCTGAGTGTTAGCTCGGGGTCTCATCTGGTTTTCTGTGAATGTAGCATCATTGTGCTTGTGAGGAGGTGCAACCCTGACACCAAAGAAATGGAGACCTGAGTACTGCTGAGAGACAGGGAGATCCAGGGAAGCATGTGGCACAGAAGCCAGAGAGCAGAGTGAGATAAGACATGACTTAAAAAGACAGAAGAGAGCAAAAAGGCACATTGTGAGTGGAGATGTCTGTATTTAGTAACAGTTTTGGCCTTTCTCTTCTAATCAAGCACAAGAGGAATGTCCCCTTTTCTTATTTCCCATTTATGGCCCTACCCTCAATTGGAGCAAGACTCCTGATGCTCATGAGCTTCCTACTGCTGACACTGTCTTGGTGTTGCAGCACAGCTGGGCATTGGGAGCTATCTCCTAGCTGTCTGGGAACAATGCAAGCTCAGATCATGAGAGGAGAGTTTGTCCTGGTGAACAGTCTCTCCAGAGGATTTTGACTCAGAAAACTGCTATTGCTTAGGTTGTGTTGAACTGAGCAACAGCCATAACTGGACTTAATCTAGACAAGGAGCTTTGGGCTAGAGGGAGCCTTTTTTCCCTTGTACCAGGGAATCACTATGCAGAGTCTCTCCAAGGATATAGCCCTTATCACCACCTGCATCAATCAACAACCAACTGTGATTAAAAACTAAATGGTGCTTCCGGGAACACACTCCCTCCATGCTGCTCTCTATGTAAAATAACCCTGATTAAAATTTGGGTGCTCTAAAGTTGGGAACAGCCCCAGGGAAAACTGAGAGCCTGTGGGTCCTTCTTTTCTTCTCCAGGCTCCTTTCCTCCTCACCTTGCCTCCCAGCTTCCAGCTTAAATGACCCCCTACCACTAGAGTTTTTTGTGATAGTCACTGACCTCTGCTCACACACCTGGAGAGCAGGAAGAGGAACTTTGGGAGCTACTCAGGAACCATATGAACAGTGCTGGGAAACAAATCTCTAATCATTATGATGCTCCAGAATGGTGCTGGATGCCATGAGGGTCCTCTGGGAGTGTGTGGATTCATGCAACCAAATCCCACTGCTGTGCGGGGCAATAGTTTGGCATGCTGGAGCTAGTAGTTTAGGAGCCTCTGCTGACAAGTTGTGCCTGGGACACGAAGCAGAGTTGGAGTTTAGGCAGCTGGTCAGCTAGCTCAGTGCCACCGAAGGAAGTCGCTCATGAATACAGGAGGTTTATACAGGGAGGGCCTTCTCTAGTTTTCCCTGACATTATCCATGTCCCAGGCGTACAATGCAACAGAACAGTGCGGTGAGACACAGGGACCCTGGGAGGGCAATGAGCTGTTATTGGACCCTTTGGCTGGAGAACATTGTTCATTTGGTTCAGTTGCAGAAGTTTTGCTGGCCCAAAATAGCTAAAAATCTGGATCCGATCCCTCTCTCCAAGCTGTAGAGTACAGCCAGGTAGATGGTGCTTCAGAAATGTCTGTTTTCATAACCGAGGCTATGAGATTGCCCTCTGCCGTGAGGGGATAGTTCCCAGTGCACACCTGCGTCTTTTTCTGCTTTACTCTGATTGCAGTGGTGGAGAGCGCACTGTTGTGCAGAGATATTGCCTATGTGCAGCACATGGCTTGCCTGCTTGCAGTCTTGCTCTGGACTAGCTGATGGCAAAGCTCATAGGGAACACTAGTCTGTCCAGTGTGGGTGATAGGTTTCCATGATCTTCTCTGCTGCGTTGCAGTTATATCATCATGTATCTGACAGTGCCAACCTGGGGGCTGGAGGAGAGTTTTCAGTATTATAATCTGCAGGTCTGAAAGAGATTTGCTTACTTACTTTCCATAGCATCAGATGGCAGGGCTTCTTCTGATTCTTCTGCTAACAGCAGGTCTGAAACCTCTGTGAAAACTACTAGTCTTTGTCCACTGGGAAAGCCAAATTGCCTGGAGTCTATGTAGGCACTTGTATCACAGTTCAGTTTAGTTCTGTTCCCAGTCAGATTGGCTTAGGCTGGCTTTAACTTGGATTAAGATGAAACCAGAGCATCAGCTGAGGTTTGCCACAGCTTAACAAACTTATTCTAAATTCAGAACTTTCCTTGAAGTGGTGTGACTGTCTAGTGAGACACAATCACAATCACAAATTCTGCAGAGACTTCCAAATGCAGATTTGTGTCAATTGCATGCAGGGCCTTTGTTTCTGCTTCTGGATGCTTATGCAGTCAACATTTGCCTTGCTTCAGGCATAAATGGTATTAATTGAGAGCAGCCAAGTCTCCTTACTTTCACTAAGGAGTCCACTTCAAAGAGCAGGGAAGGAGATGTGGAGGATTCAGTGAACTGGCTGGGAGCCAGAGGGAAGAGGGCCGCCATGGGGACTGTGGGGGAGGCTGAGCAGTGCTGGATGCACTGCTCTGTAACTCGTGGCTGTGGCCATTTTCTGCACACACTAAGGTACAGACATTGGTTCCTTGTCAGCAGCTGATTTATCAAATTCAACGACTTTTCTCCCTCCCCCTTTTCTCAATTTGCAGCTAATATCTTCTGAAGGGAGGGAGGGAGAATTAATAACAGTAAATTACACTAGCTCACAGTCCTGAGTGCTAATGCTAACCATGTGCATAACAATGGATAGTGGGAGAATGCTCACAGGAACTACTCTGGCATGAGGAAGCTGGAAATGGAGCTGGGCTGTTAAAGCCTGTTCTCCATCCATCACTGCACATAGGCTATTCCCTTCCCCTGGGAATGCAGCATCTGCAGCATTTGCAGCATCTGCAGCTGTTGCTAGATATAAGGCAGGAGGGGGAGAAGACCACCTACTTGGTTTGCAAAGAGGAGGATGACTTRGCAAGGCCCTGGAGCAACCGCCAGGCTGGCCTTATTGGCTGAAAATCTCCATCCCAGCTCATGTTCCCTTCCCATTTGCACTCCTCTGTGGGGACCAACAGCTGATGCATCCCTCACTTGGCTTGTTCAATTTCAATCCACAAAATGAATGTTAGGCCATCTGGGTGACATGGTGTTAATAGAGAATGAGGGGATTCTTCCAGGCAAGCTTGTTTGGACATTATGGGGGTGTCAGCTCTTGCAGGATTTGACATTTAATCTTTAAACCTCAATTTCTAGCATCCTGTAATTAAGTGAGACTTCAGCTGGGATTTTGAGACAGAGCCTATCTGTGGCCTCTCTGGTTCTCACAGAAGACTGGAAGAGGTAACATCTTTGTGTTCAGTGTTACCCACAAGACAAATGAGCTATCTCTTCTTGTCTGTGTAATAAGAAGTGTTTCTAAAATGACATACTTTCTGCTGCTGGGRGACTGGCTGTGCTCTGACTGAGATGCTGTGTTTGGAAACTGGAGTTATTTGAATACAATATCCAAATCAGAGAGCACTGTTCCAGTTTTCCTGAGGACACCAGATCCCTAGTTACATCTGCTCTTGTGTGGAATGGATCTCAGGTTCTTCCTGAGATCTGGGAAGAGGCTCTGTTTGGGCCTGGGATTGCTGTCGGCTTGGAGGGAATGTGTCTGCCTGGGCTCCGCTTTSCTTACTTGACAAGGAGGGTTTCATCTGAATAATGGGCCCTTTTTTCTCCTGGGTTGGAAGGAAGCAGCAAGGGAGCAGCACAGCCAAAGGGAGACCCTTTTGCGAGTGGCAAAATAAATGAATCTGAGCTGCCTCCTGGGAACTAGCACAGAAGAGACCGACTTTACTTGGCCATGTCTTTCCAGTGGGAAATGTTCCTCTTTCACTATATTTATTTTTGGCTTTCRTAGTGGTTTGCTAGGCTTACAATTAATCGTAAGCTTCTGGGTGGCCAGCTGGGCTGCAGGGACAAAGTCATCTTCAAAGTAGTTTGCTAAGTTATTTCCTGTGGACCTACAAGAAGACCTTGATTTACTATATGAGCTAAATGSCACAGGAATCTGGGAATCTTTTGCTTGGGTACACCTAGGGAGTGCACATTTATTGCTTCTGATGGAATAAAGATACTTGTGGCTCAGCTTACATGGAGAAATGGGTGAAGCTGCTTTTCGCTCTTGCATTAGATTGATGGAGAATTCACTCTCCCCTTAGAGATGTGATAGCTGGAGTGGCTGGCAGGAAGATAGACTGTGTTGCTGGGAGCCAGCATATGGGGAGGAGTGTTGCTGTATGCGTGAGTTGGTGRCAAGCTGGCACAATGCATGTTGCTTGGGTGTTAGAGCTGGACTTGCTGCTGACCTGGGTGCACCTGGTATGATTTCACTGTAATACAGATCCCCCAAAAYAGGATGTGGATGACTCTGCCTGCTGCAGCCTTGCCACTTGTGCAGCATTATCAAAATTGTTGTCTTAAAATTCTACTACGACAGCAAGGCTGTGTGACTGGCAGACATGAAAAGGATGTGTTGGGGCTCCCCAGGACTCCATGCAATACAGTCTCCACCTTCTGTGCTGAAAGGGGATCCTGACCCTCTGATGTATGCAGTGCCTCCCTTTTGCATGTGTTTCACAGCAAARCATGCAATGTGTGCCAGGCAAGACAGCACTCTCTGTGCTGTGGACTCATTTCCCTGCCTGCACCCTGTTTTGCCCTCTTTCTACAGCTGAGATTAACCCTTGGGAAGTGTTTGGGCTGGATTTCTGAGCCTTTTTAGCCTCTACCTCGCTTCCTAAAATAAGGCTTTCGTGCACCTCATCTGAATCTGATTCTTTGCTATGGACCTTTGTGACCTTTTCTTTTCATAAAGCCTTCCCAGCAAGAACTAGACTCAAAGAGGAAAAAGCACTAATATCAGAATTCCTAAAAAAATCAGCCACAAGTGTGGGATTTGTTCAACTCCTTGTGTGCCAGTGGGAGATGAGTGTAGTTAAGCTTTGAAGCATCTCCTGCTCTCTGCTGCAATGCAAGCAATGTATGGGCCAGCAAGTAGAGAGTGGGGCTGCTTGGCCGGGGTGCTAGGTCCAGCTCTGCTGGTGACCTACTGTCAGACAAATCATTTAATGCCTGACATACAGAGGCCATGGGGCAGCAGCTCCCGCTGCCCCCTGTTTGTGATTGGAGCACTCAGTCCCTCCTGAAAAATACACATCAACTTATGTGTATGTTGACAACAGTCCTTCTGTCTTGAAAGAATGGTGTCAGTAATCATATCTGCCTTCTCCATGCTTGTCTCCAGATCCCCTATTCAGAAGAGACCAAGTGCAGATCAAACATCCACTGGGGAGGAGGCAGGACAAACTGAAATACTGTAGCCACCGTGTTCTGTTGCTCTAAGCCTGGGGAATGCACAGCTGGGCTGCTAAAAAAAGAAAAAAAAAAAAAAAACATGTGATATCTCCTTGCATACAGGGCTAGAGAAGAGCAGGCATTTACTGCTCTCTGTAAAACTGAGAAATGCTGTGAATTAAAGGAATGAGCCTGACACTTGGCACAAGGAGATGTGGGAAGTGATAATTGGAGACAGGGCTATAATGACACAGGAATCATCTTAATATGATGGGAGCTAAATGACACTGTAAGGAAAATTACACCTCATTGTGAGTGTCAAAATTGACATAGAAGAAAAG
Organism: Rhea americana; assembly: GCF_003343005.1. Taxonomy (NCBI): domain Eukaryota; kingdom Metazoa; phylum Chordata; class Aves; order Rheiformes; family Rheidae; genus Rhea; species Rhea americana. Next base: position 653,556 of record NW_028186438.1, read on the forward strand.
ATGAACAGTGTTTCCAAGTGCACCCGACAGCTCATATAAAAAAGCAGTGCCTAACCTTTGACTCAGGCTAGAATCACCCTACCAGAACAGTTCAGCTGGTCCGTGGCTCCACTCTCCTAATTCTCTCAATGCTCTTGGACTTGGGAAGGAAGTGATGATGGCAAGATCAATTGTTCTGGCCAAGTGCACTCTAGTGCTGCCTTTCAGGGCCCTCCAGCCCTTGCTGTCCGGGCAGCTAAATGCATGACAGTTTTAAGACCAAATTGTCCATGACAGACTGTGCACTGGCCTTGCCATATCATAATGTGTACATGCATGTTGGCTTATGTGAGCAGAGGATGTATGTGTGTTTGGACAGGCAAGCAGGGCATGATGAGTGCTGCACCAGGGGYTGCCTTCATTTCTGTCATAGGATAGGGGTGAAAATTATAGGATGAGCATGCAGCTTGCGAAGCAGAAGGGGCTGCAGCTTGCATGCCACCCACAAAAGAAAGGAAAATCAGAGATACAGAATAGAAATAACTAAGTGATGGCTATGCTGAATGCAGACTTATGATGAGCTTTGCTGAGGGACTGAGCAGAGTCAGCACTACTGTTTATTGCAGAGGAAGTGGAGTGGGTTGAGATGGCAAAGCCCTGTATGACCTACCAGAAGATAGTTTTGGACCTGATGAGGGAAGAAGGTCAGCAGTGATAAAAGCATGTCAGTGTTCCCTGTCTTCATCTGAATGTTAGAGTCCAGAAGAACTTGTGCATGCCTTGGTGCTGGGGCTCTTGCAGTAAGAATGGGAATGYGTATGAAGGGGGATAAAAAAGGAATGAGGAGGAAATGGAAGGGCTGTAGGTAAATCAGTGATATATCCTCCCTTGGAGAATAATGGTTCCTTCCTGCCAMCTTCTCTCTGAGAAGGACTTAAATTAGTGCGTACATGAAGAGAGTTCAGCATGAAGACACATCAAAGGGGCTGGAATTATTTGATGTTAAAGGGAGTTGGAAAAGCAGGGCCAGTACACAGGCGCATGGTAACGAATGGCACAGAGAGGATMGCTTAACTGCTCTTTATGATACAAGAGCCAAATGGCAACACATTGAAAGCCATAGGAGGAGACTATTTTCTCTAACAGAAGAGTTCCCCAGAGCTCTTTCATGCAAGGTCCTGCTGAAAGTCCCCTGAAAGTACATAAAAGGCTGGATATCTGTAGTTTTAGAAAAATATCCAGCAGTGTCAACCCCCAGGCTTCCTACTTCTGGCAGGAATGGAAGAGCTATGTGGCACTGCTAACCCAGTGAACTGCTGCTGCTGCATGGTCCTGCTCTGCGGACCCTTCTGCCCACACTTCAGGGGATGTCCTCTGTTTTTCTGCCAATGTGTACTGTAGAAGCTTCTGCCTCTGTTTTCTAGCTTGTGGCTGAGCCTRATCCCACTCCCATGGAGAGCCCTCCCTGACTATTACTTTGCTTCTGCTTAGCTGAAGCCAACTGTTCCCTGTTGAGTGATTCAGTCATGGTTTGTTCATTTAAATTTGTAACAGCCCTTCTGCACTCATTATAAAGAGTATTTAATGTGCAGCATTTTGCTGAGCATGCAGCCTTTGGAGCTTTTTGTGGATACTTTTTGTGGCTTCCTGGGAACATTATCGGAGGGATGCAGTTCCAGGTACATAACTGTAAGAAGGTGTCACGCGAGTTACTACAGAATTGCCCCCGTTGTTTCTTCCTTGGACACATCCAAGTCTTGGCTGTTTCTGGGATGGGATCATGGAGGTAATGTTGTTTTTCTTTGTTTGTTTGTTTGTTTGTTTGTTTGTTTGTTTTTTGCCTCAGTGGGCTAAGGTGCTCTGTGGATATATGGCCAAAGCTTCATCTTGTGTAGCATTTGTTGTCCTTTGCTTCATTAGTCCCCTCACAGAATGAGAGGTCACTTGGGAGAAGTTTCACAGAGTCAGTCAAAGGGTTCCTGAGCCCTGATGGGCACAGAGTATTTTTGCATTTGCCTTAAACAACTGTGACTCTTCAGAGCAGCACCAGGAAATATGCAAATTTAACCTTTAAATTTAGTATGCTGGGGTTTTTTTGTTTGTTTTTTGTTTTTTGTTTTTTTTTCCCCTGGTAAAATGTCACTCAGGGCATCAAGCTGGGATTGCCTGTTTTCAGGAGGGGAGTGGGCATCAGTGGCATATGCTCTGTCTCAGGGGATGCATCCATCCAGCCTGCAGCCTGAGGGGCTGAGTCCTGCAGAAAGTCTTCAGGTGCTCCCTGCAAGCAGGTTCTCCCATGCTCTGGAGACATGAATCCCTGTTACATGTTCCTGCCAATATGTATATATACCTATGTCTATATAGGTACTATATAGWCACTATAGCAGGTCTATATTGTTTCCACTATAGCAGTATGAATTGTGTCAGCTACAGAGCTGAACAGCTTCAAGTGTGGCATTAGGAAAGCAGAACACCCTTGAAGAGCACTGTGAATAGATCTGGTTGTGTAGTACTGGTTCAGAGTGTCATCTACAGTTTTTTGCAGAGTTATTACAGTTCATAGTATAGATTTGCCTTTGGCTAGGACAAATACTTAAGGGTCAGCAGTGCAGGAATCTTCAGAGAGCAAGCCAAGGTGTGCAACCGGGCTCCCCTCCAGGACCCTCCAGTAACATCCAGATTGGGCAGCCTGGACTARCAAGACCCTGATATAACAGAGCAGAGTACAGCCTAACTTTATGAACCTCCCTAAAAATAACAAGACAGGATGTCCATGTGATGGGTTTTGGTAGGAAAATAGATTCATTTCCCAGCTCCCAGAAGGGTTTCTGGAAACAACAGAGAATGAATAACGGCTTTGAAAGTGATGACAAATACCTTGGAGGTGCCCTTCCAAACAGCCTTAACTGTTTGAAATTACACTCACAACTCCAGTGGTTCTGAAAAGGGGAGCATGAAGCCCTTAAAATCTCCAGGTCTAACACACTCTATTTGCTTAGGTGCTAATTAAGAGAATGTCAAAGCTCTGCAACATATCCTGCAGCTCCCTGTAAATGCAGATAAGAGCCATTAAAAATCCATCACAAGGCATATTAAAATCCTCTTAATTAATAAACAATAAACACAGCAATCTCTGGGAGAACAGCTGAGAACACTGGAGGGGAACACAGAACAGGAATGGACACCAAGATGCAGAGCAATTGGACCAGGCAGAGCAGTGCTGCCCACATTCCCTGAGCGTGAGGCAGCACTGTGAAGTAAGTTCTGGTAGACTGTGTGCAGGAAAGCTGCTCTTCTCACAGCTGGCAAACAAGGAGTCAAGCTACTGCTAGACTCTTGGTTTTGCCGAATAGTATTTTCTGTGGCCGCTTGTGGACCAAAAGAGGTGACAGTCTTTGCTTAGCCAGTGCTGATGAAAAGATGAGGCCAGTGTAAGGATGGATTTCCCTGTCCTATGCAACTTGAGAGAGTGTGGCGAATACGAAAGTGTCCTGGATATTCACAGAAGGGACCCTGGTTCAAACCCCTGTGGCAGAACAGGGCTCTACACTAGACTTAGCCAGAAGAGTAAGYGCATGCCAAGGCTATGCAATCTTTCTTGATAATTCTAATGATGAATTATTTAAACAAAGTAGAAAAGCTCCACCTGGAGAGGAGATTAAAATGTTATCCCCTCACAACGATTTGCCTGAAGCATACACCTGTCTCAAGTGCCAAACTGTGACCTGAAAAGGTCCAAAGCCAGGATGATTGTCTTGACCACTGCATAACTCTGGACTTTATATGATCCTTTGCCAGAAGTACCCTCCTGGCCCAGAGACATCTTTTCCTGATCAAATTTTCTTGAAACTAGAGTTAGAACTTGGAGCTCCTGCCGTATTCATGTTTTCTGGTGGAAATTATCTCTCATAAAGGAAATCTTCACTAATCTGAGGAGAAAGGATGCTGAGGTTTGAGTTGCAGATGTGGTTAATACACAGATTCAAGAAGTAATTTGATTCCTGTTTGAGAACTGAAGACTGAGCTGAGATGGATTTCTCTCCCTGGAAATCTGTGGAGATAATGGCTCTTATTGAAACAGAAAAAGTTCAAGAAAATCCAATGGGTTCATCTTAAAGAGAAGGTAGGCCTTGGGAACAGGGGCTTTATAATCCACCTGTTGCTTGAGAGATGGCAGGAAGTTCCACAGGGCTTCTGGTAGAGTTTTCTGTTCTTCGTCATCAAATCCTCTTGTAATAGCTCACTGAGTAGTATTTTAATTTTGTGAAGTAGTTCTTCTCCCAGGGCTGGATGCTGTGCTAGTATCACCCATTTCTGTGATATGCCTCATGGGGGAATATAGAATTTTAATTCATGTTATTATGAAGGTACTTTGCAGAGAAGAATGCATGGTCAAACCAAACCAAAACTCCTCCTCTTTTCGCTGTTACTCTTCTACCAGTCAGGCTTTACATTCTGGTCTCTAGCGCACATGGACAATAGCTAAGAGGAACAAAACATGACTACTGCATGAGAGTGAAGCCAGTGAAAGGAACTATTCATATTTTGGTACTAATAGGGCAGTTTCCCCAGGGCCAAGGAGGCAATTGTGTCCCTTGCTTTGTAGATTCAAAATGTCTGAGTGTCCATGACAAGATTTTTTACTTGGCTAATCCTGATATGTGACATTTGGGCCCATCGTAAAGCAAGCCTTGTCCAAATTGCCTTTCACTCCCCTAGAGGTTCTCACAGTTTGTGTCAGTTGAGGGTTGATGAGATGATGTGTGTGACATTTGTCTAGGTGCTGTGCTCACAAACTGGCATGGCTAAAGGAGTATTCTCCACGCAAAGATGCAAAATATATGTATTTCTCAGATGGCATCATAAAGCCCTGACAGGCTCCAGACAGATGGTTTCTRTAACAGACTCTATTCTTCACCTGCCCTGGGGCAGAAATACTGATCTGCCTTCTATTGACTGTGCCAATAGACTGTTCAGCCCATCATAAATCTGTTATGTCCTTCAGTGTCCATTCACGGCACCTGTACCCTCTTCTGACCAGTCTCTCTCTTGAGTGAGCAATGTAAGTGACTCCATTCCTGCTCTGGTAGTGCTGCATTGTCTCCTGGCCATGCAGGGCCTTGCAGGGAAGCTCCAGTCAGCTGTGAGTTTGTCACTTTGAGACACAGAATTGGACTTTGGAGTCTGGCCTGAGAATCAATATGCTCTGTGCTGGCGACTTCCACCCATCTGACAATTCACAGCAGCCTGGAGTCAACCTTCCCCAATATTCCTGGGAAACTGGTAAACATGGTGTTTGTTTTCCCTTTCTCAGTTTCATTTTCCTAGGTGAGAACATATACCTTTATAGATCCAGAAAGGACATCAGTTGCAGAGCCAATACCTACTTTAGATGCTTCTGTTTCTATTCATAAAGTGCCATAAGCCCTTTTCCGACATAGCAGTGCCATCACTGGAAATATGTAGACAAGGTTGACCCAGGTGACTTGTATAAAGTTGCAGAGGGAGTCAGTTGCAAAGCTAGTCAGAGAATCCAGGAGTTTTAGACATCAGTTTTCATTCTGCTATGTTCTCTAGACTGCTTTTATATAGCAGAGTGTATACAATTCCTAGGTCTCTGTAAAAAGATCTGGCTGTTTCAGACCTCACTTTCTAGGCAGAGAACAARCTGATTTGAAAGGAGTAGAAGTAATACTTGTAGTAATGGCAATCTTATGTACCTCTAGAGGTGTGCTGACTCAGCTGATCCCAGCTGTTACTGAGGCAGCTGTGCAATGCACTAAGTGGCACTGTCCTCTATCCTCAGCAAGAGCACCTTTGGGGGAGACTCCATCCCACTTCCTTGTGTACCTATACTAAAGATTTCTGCTCACCACTGTCTATTGTAACTCACTTTAAAGAAAGGCTGATACGTCCAGTTTCTGCAATTYAGGACTGAAGCTCAGCCATATATCYATAGTATTGTCARCTGTGATCTCCTCCTGGTTAATCCTGGTTAAACAGCAGAGCTTGCCTCACAGTTAGCTACCTCTTGCCTGATTGCTGTCTTGAAACATGTCTCCCAGGCCCCTGGCTGTTGTTATGATCTTGAATAGCAGTACAAACAGCTGAAGCCTGCTTCTAGAGTTCCCTGTCTCTGAAGGACTCTGAAGCTGCCCTGTCGTCTAAGAAACTATTTGAGCAGACTAGGGCAAGCCAGGCATGTGGGAACAGCTCTTACTCCACCATCAACCCAAGGGCTGTTTGAACTGCATGGTCAAACCTAAGAAAGAGAAGGATGCACCAGAGAGCACAGAGCCCCTCCCCCCCCCGGAGGATTTTGTCTCCTAGACTTGCCTCGAGCTGGCAGAAGGAGGGGATGAATGTCTTCCAGAACAAGGCAAAGGAAGCCAGGCCTGTGTAGAGCCAGAGACTCTCCATCCCAGCAAACTCAGTTTACCTGAGAGACAATTTGATTTGTTCTACAGACCTGATGAAGGTCTGCCTGGAAGGTGGCCCTCAGTGTGTATTCAGCAATATGTTAACTCTGCCACCAGGACAGCCCTTACAAGCCAAGAATATTTCTCAGAAGTATGTCCAGCATCAGAAGCAGGAGACTCCAGGGAATGAGTGTCTGTCTCCTTTCCTGTCTTCCTCATGTCACTTGGTTCTGGAGATAATCTGCTTCTCCACACATGATATTTGATATTTATGTAATGTGTGCAGATCCCCTGTTGTCTGAGGAGAGATRGGGCTGCTTAGTTAAAAACATAACCACTAGTTAAACTTATGGCACTGCTCAGATCACATTCGTCTGAATTCCCACTGACCTCTCTTTTGCATCTCCAGAGATCAGGGGCTTTAGTGGTGGTTAAGCTACACATGAGACAGTCCCGTCCCAGGAGGAGACCAAAGTAACCCATTTGCTGTTGAGGAGATGGTGGCTGGAGCTAGGTTTGAGCTGTGAATCTGAGGGGTACCAAGTACCTTGTCCCTGGGGTTGGGTCATGCCTAGAGGAAAGAAGTGTGCTGCAGCTGTGTCTGTTATTGTACTTACATGCAGGTAGTGTTGCCAGTAATGAAGAAATAATAAAGAGAATCTGATGGACTAATTTTTCAGCAGCAGTGTTCACTTGAGGAAGAAAAAATGAGGGAAAGGCCAGCTCTTAACCAATCTGTGCAAAAAACGCCTTTACAGATATTGTGACTGTGAAGTTCTTGCACATATTGTATCCTGCTCTGCAGATATAGATGCATTTCTGACTTCCCTGCCACTGCCCATGTGTGCAAGGAAGGACTGACAGATTTCCCGTATTTGATGATATATTGTGCTTGCAAATATCCAGAGCTGGAAAACATTTTGGCTGATAGCTACAGCTACAGCAGACCTGCCTGTTCTCTGGGGTATAGACATTTCTTCCAAAATTCATTCAGGTGCTGTTATATGAGCTACTTGTGCTCATGTCTAACTGCAGCTGAAACAGAAAGTGACATAGATTTTAAATGGCACTGCCTGTTTTACCATTTCTGGAAGAAGTATGTCTTATTATAATTGCCTTGCTTATTTGGAAGAAGAAGAAAAAAAATGCACTGTAGTTACTAGAAATTCAATATAGAAATTACTAGCTACTACCCTCTGTAGACTAATTTTGAGGGTAGCAGGAGAATGAGGAATTTAATGCACACCATAATGAATGTCAATCTTGTCTGTTAATGAATAGAAATCACAGTTTGCTGCACATTGTAGGGAAAGGAAAATCATCCAAAGATCTTTTTTTTTCTCCCCCACTCCTTTTTTTCGAGAGAAAGAGAGAGATAATACAGTGCAGAGCAGATGGGTACATTCATTTGTGAACACTGAGGATTTTTATCTTGCAGTGTACAAGTCAAGGTTTTCCTTCAGCTGAGCTTTGTAAAATTTCCTATACAAGCCAAAGCATAATGCAATTCACAGAGCTAGCTCGTTTTGAGAGCAAAATGGTTTTTTGTGTGTTTTTTTTTCCCTTCCCTACTGGAATAGACAATTAATAGCAGAGATGACCCAGCCCTTGCTTGTTGTGTGCTTGCTATTCTCAGCCATGTCTTTGCTTGCTGGATTTGTAGAGAAGCATGTGTGTGGGGAGCTCTATTGTGCAGTTACATCCCTCAAAGAGGACACAAACCCCGTTGTATTGCTACATGTGAAAGTAGTATCTCTGCCTGCTTGCTTTGCTGCTTCCATTGCCAGCAGGGATCCCCACAGAAAGCCAAATGACTGATCTGCAATAAGAGCTTTAACTCTGAGAAGGCCAATGTAGTTACCTTATGAAAACCTCTTTTTTTTTTTTAGCTTAGAAGGCTGGGCAGACTTTTGTTTTTTAGAGCAAGAGAGGGCTGACTCCTCTGCACTTTTAGGAGATCTTGTTATAGGCAGTCTGTAGCTAGAGACCAGCAGCTGGGTGTTGTGGCTGGCACCAAAAGGCTTGTCAGACATCTCTGGAGCCGAGACCAGGGTCCTAGAGTCCCAAGCTGATGCCTGTCATTCTTTCTAAGCAATGGTGAGTAGTTGCTAATGGTCCCTTAGCTAGTCAAGAGTTATTACGTGAGTCTGGATAGCCCTTAGGATGATAGCATAATTGTTTTCTTTGGATTTCTCCTTGTATCTCTTGGGGTTTTTGAAATCAGCACACTGTCAGACTTTTCTGAGTGGGAGAACCTTGCTCGCTTGAGAACCAAGCCAAGCCCCAGACCCGGCCTGGAGGGTGAATGGAGAGTCCCTCAAGAACAGGTCCCCCATGAACAGTTCATACTAAGCTTATGCAGGGACTAAGAGCTGTGGAAAGGCCTAGCCCCTGCTGTAAGCTGATCCATCTTGTTGCTTGTTCTCAGAGTTTGTCTGCTTCAATGCCATCAGAAAGGAATTGTTAGGTGCTGCATTGCCCTGAGGAACAGCACCCTGAGAAAACCTGTGCAGCCATCTCTTGGTCTTACAGGTAAGGCAGTGCATGCCGAACCTCTGAAGGATGTATTTTGGATGGAGAGACCATGTTACTCTCTTCACTGCCTACCCTGTCATCCCAAGTCTTGCAGTGGAGTGTGCAGTGGGGACTGGGCCAGTGCAGCCCACCTACTAAATCAGTACTAATCCTGCACTTAGCAGACCTTTCTGAAAGGAAATACAGAGCTTATAGAGCAGCATCTCTGAGGGAGTTTGCTGAATGCAGACATTCAGGAGAGTGACACTCTGAAGAGGCCTATGGGCCAGATATTAGCACCTAGGGCTCAGGCATGAAGGGATGTGGAATGCAGAGATGCCACTAGTGGGAAAAGGGAATCTGGAAGGGGTCCAAGAGGAAAAAGTTGGGGGCTTGGGCTAAAGCAGCTTAGATCTCTGAYATTATTTCCTTTGGACTGTGCTGGGGTAGAATGTACCTCAGCAGCTCCTGAGYGCCCACTGTCAGATCCAGCACCTGGCCTGCCACAGCCAGGTTCCCTTTGCACTGCCACAAGTCAGTCTCCAGAAACAGAGGCCAAAGAAGGTGCCAGCAGAGTCTGGTTTGCCCTCCATGCCRTCCTGGCATCCAGATATGGACCTCAGAGAAGGAGCTTGCTAGTGGGGTACTGTAAGCTGCTGTGGCCACTGCTCAGGCACATGAGGAGGGAAGGCAGTTCTCCCCTGGAGAAAGGTGTTTTGGCATAGAGCTGTGGAGGTTMCTTGCTAAGGTGGTCCTGGGGATGTGGAAGATGTTTTTCCATCTGTTTGTAGATGCAACCTCCAGCTGAGCAGATGCTGGTTCTGTGCCAGAGTTTAGAGTTCCACTATTTTAAAATATTTATTAATGTGAAGATGTAGATAGCACTTAGGCTGAGGCAATACAGTAGAAGTCTTTCTGCTGGAATGGAGGTTAGTGATGCTGAAAAGCCATTAAGCTGTAAATATAAACTATATTAAGTGCTCAGTAGCAACCTTAAAAATCCCTTTGCTGGTTGCTTTGCTTCTGCAAGGCTGAGTGTCTGTTAAAGGAATTACTCACTACTATCACTCCGAGGCATGCCCAGCTCTGCCTGATAGCTTTAAGAGGGGTGTGAATGGCTTTGCCAGGGAGATTTCCTGAGCAGCACAGCTCAGTGCCTGSCTTTCAGATGTTCATTAATTCCACAGTCCTTTGAGTGCTTCATGGAAGRGAGTGTGAGTGAGATGAGATGGCAGCAGCTCTGCCTTTGCCTTGATAGGTTGTACTGGGATCCAGYGGTTGTCTGTGAAAGTCCTACTCAGAAGCCACAAGTTAGTGCAGGATGGTAAAGCCTCATTTCTCTCTCCTTGCTCACTGTACCTGCCCTTAATCTCCTTCCTAGCCTGCTCTTCTACTCTGATGCCCTTACAGCATGCTCTCCCCATGATTTTGTGTTCCTCAGCTTAGTCCCTGAATGCAAAGTCCTAGCATGCATGAAACAAACAGCCAAGGCTACTGGAAGTGCTGAACTGGAGGACAGCTAAGGCACAAGCATGATTGTGGCGTCAGAAAATGAGCCAAATGGTGATGTACTAAAAGTCTGGCCGAGGCTGGGATTCAGGCTGTGCCCTGCCGTCAGTTCTGCACAGGCTCCCCTGCATAGCTGTCTCTTTAGCCTGTTGTGCCTGCATGGACTAGTGTCTCTCACCCCCACAGTCTGCAGAGAGCCATGCTCTCCGGGAGGTGAGCAGGGAATTTCCTGATATTTCACAGAAGCTACTTGATTACCCTCAGGTCTGACAGATGTAGGACTGTGTTCCTGTCTTGTCATGGAGGCATCGGCTACAGGGGCAGGGTGACTCTGAAGCAGAAGAGAGTCTCCGCGCAAGATGCTGAGCTGCCCATGTGAGTGCTGCCCGTGGACATGCCTCATGGTGCTCTTCATTCAACCTCTTTTGGAGAGCTTCTTCCCATCCAGATGGACTCTTCATATATTATGGGATCAGGCTTGATCCTCTCATTTTTGCAATCAGTCAGAAGAGATGGRTTCTTCTCAGAGAATGATGCCAGAGCATAAAGGATGTATCAGAGTGTCTATTCAGAGCTGTCTGAGCCTTTTCTTCTCTCCATCCCTATATGCAGGCTACTAAAGAGGAGATAATAAAGGTAGGTGGGGGTGATGCTAGCCAACCTTGGAGGTCTGTGGGTCATTGCTGTGCTCCTTAAGTACCTACTCAGTACTTTCCCATAGGCAAAGCATTTGTAGTTCTGCATTAGGAACTCTRTTTGCAAATCCCTTCTGCTTGCATGGTGCCCTGCAGAAGTACTAGCACTGTTCTGCTGCCCAGTGTTYAATGCACCTTGTAGTTTCTGCCTGAAGGAGGGCTCAGATCTTCCTTGGACCTGTGTGTCTTGACATGTTGAACCCCAGGAGCTGTTCTGGAGTGGAACATCCTTGTGGGAACTAACAGAACTGTGCAGGCAGGATGCACTGCACCCTTCCCAGCACTCCTGGAGCTTGATGCCTTGTCTGAGTTGTGTTTGACTGGACAATCCTAACGCAGCTCTGCTCTTACATAAAGTGGTTTGGCAGCAGCAGAAGGGGGTGATTTAGCCAGTATGTTGTGAGTAGCACATAGTGCCACCACTCAGTGGGACAATGGCTGCACTGGCTGCAGGGTACCATGCAGAGCAGGGAGGGAAGGAGACCAGCTGTGCAGCCCTGCTTGGATCAGCTGTTTGCCCATGTTCTTCCATGCTCCCATAGGGACTGTGGAGCTTGATTTAGTAAACTGTCTTTATCCAGGAGAGCTCATATTTCAGTCTTTAAAACCAATCTGAATAAAGATTGCCAAAGAAGAAGCTCCCACTCTGGCTGCTGAGATTGTGAAGCTGTATGGATTTCTTAGACAATTAAATTTTACATAATAGAGTAACYAGACTGTACAAATTTAAAGAGTGCTTGGAATATGAAGGCATATTCTCAGAAAATCTAATCTCATATTTCAGCTACAGCCTATTAATCTGTCATGTTTCTTGCCTTTATTTCCTTTCTATTCACATTGCCTTGAAGTTGGGATATCACTTGTAAATGCATCTCTTCTGTGTTAGCCTTTAGCCTCTGTTCTGACATGCTGTCTTCCCATGTGCTGTGGACCTGAACTCCTCTGCAGCCCCTTTGCTCAGCATCAGGCTTTTCTGGAGAAGAATGGAGCATTTTCTCTCAGCATGGCTCATCAATCTGCCTCTCAGTGTCTCTATTTTTTCCGGGAAATAGTTCTGCAATGGGGCTGGGCCAGATGCTTTGTGAAGTAGCAAGAGATGGAGGTCACCATCTGCAGAAACAGCACAGACTTGACCTCTTGGGAAAGGGGGTGCCAACTCCTGGAAGCACCACAGATAGAGCTGGTATGGTGGTAGCAGTATTTGGGGAGGCCATAGACTGGCTCATTACAGCCAGTGAGACAACCAGAGCAGAAACCACTGGCAAAACCTGCTGGATCACATCCTGCTGTCTCTGCTTACCAACTACTCAGTAGCTGAACATCATCACTATGCTTGCAACCCTGTCTTCCAGGTTGCATATCCCTCTCATGCTCTCTTGGGTAATCTGAATGTCCTAACAACYTTTCAGTTTTGTAAGCATTGGTAGTGGCCTGCAACTGTGATTGCAAATGGCTGTCAGGGCCATGCTCCTGCATGTGGGCTGCTCCTTCCCCTTTGCAGGGATCCTTGTGTAGAGGCTGCSCCTGACCAGCAAAATACGAGTGGGGATGATGCTGCAGAGACCTATTAACCCCAGTTTCCTATCTAATCAACCCTTCCCTGACTACTTTATTCTTCCTGGCTCTTACCTAGCTCTTTTCTGCCAGCACTAGCTTCTGGCTTGCCCCTAGGACATGCCAAAGCAKGTAATCCCCTTCCCATTGGGCAGCTAATTCTGGCATGCTGCGCCCTTCTGCAGTATTCTTATCTGTGCACTTACCCCTAAGCTGCTTTTCCAGGTCAGATGTACTGCAGTGATATTCTGCTGCTCACTTCACAATGCTGTATGGGAGTGTGGGGAGTGTCGGCTCTTCCTGAACAGGAAATTTCTCTGTAGAGGTCTATGAGTGTAAGCTGATTTCAGGAATCAGAGCTGTTAATTATTCTTGATTATTTAGAGTGTGAGATGCAGACAGTGGGATCTGAAATAGCAAGGATATCCTCTGGGATGAGGAAAACTGGGCCCTTGTGCCTGGAGAGAATCTGGGAGAACATCTGAATGTTTTCTGCTTTCCACAGTGGAACAGTAATAGCTGCATGGTTGTGCATCTCACTTTCACATGGGGCTCTTTCCTTCCCTGAGTTAAAATATCCTTGTTAGAGAACAGTGCAAGATGTTGTAAAAGGCCCAACCRTGTGAATCCTGCTTTCCTGAGGGCTCAAGAGGCTGCATATCTAGTAAGGAGATTGCTCTGGCAGGCCTCTATGACAGCTTGGATTTATTTGTGCTCTTGYGRTTTTTCTCCCCRCTGCTTGCCCTTTGGGTAATGAGTWACATCTCCCAAGTAGTGGCAGAGGAGATTTCCCCTTTGCCTGTCACAAGAGTGTCTCTCATCTCACTAAACTGACCTTTGCAGTCTTGCTTGAGGTTTGAGATGCCTGGATCTATCTGAAACATTGGCTGGTCTATTTGTGAGTATTACTTGGAGGGAATCAGTTGGCTCTCTGTTCACTAAATTACCATTGACTTCACTTCAAGCATAAGTTTCAAATGAAAGCAGTGTATTTTATTCTAGCAAAGCAAAGGGTTGAAGTCTTGGTTGTAAGATTGGAGKCTCTTTCCCAGAAGAAGATAAAACACACATGATTTTTAGGTCAGATCTATCATTAAAGCTTTTACCTTGCTTCTCCCATGCTTTTGGTAGCTGGAGTCGACAATTTCTGTCATGGCTGTTGCAGCTACCCTTGGACATCTTGCTATCATAGTTCTGCAATACAATTCCTGCCAGCCACAGAGGTTGGCATCMTCCATCCTCTCTTTCCTGGTTGCTCTTTTCAACAGAAATTTTATCTGTAACAGTACTGAACATAATGGGGTCCTGACTTTCATCTGGGACTCTGACTGCTTTTAAAATGCTGATAATGTTTAAATAAGGAGCTCCTGTCAATGACTAAGGGAGCTCAGATYCCTGCTCAGCTCCATCTAAAATAGGACATGGGTTGACGTGACCTATGCAATGCCCTCGCCTTRCATTTCTGGGACAAGTTTTTGGGGGTAGCTCCGAATTACAGGATCTTCATAATGGCTCCTCTCTTCTTTTTTCTTCTCTACTAGAGGAGAAGAAAAGCAGTAACGTGGGGTTCAGCTGCAGCTCTGTCACCAAGGTGATGGCATGTTGGGCTCTGAGGAAATACAGACATTTGGGGAGCAGCAGGTCTGGAAGATCTAGCTAGGTTCCTTACACCCATGCTCTCATTCACAAGACTATCAGCTCAGGGTTTTCCAGCCCTTTGCAATACAGCTTCTTTTGCCTCAGCTGAAGCTGCATCCACTTTTGGGAGCTTGTTTGAAATTCAACTAGAGAGAAAAAGGAAAAAAAAAAAAAATATTGACCTGTTTTTGTTTGCCTGTGTGCAAAATCCAGGCTCCTTGGCTGCTTTAAGCTCTGGGTCTACATTAGTAAAAGATTATTTTCGCATCAAATTGCTTAGAAATAAAAGAAAGGTCTAGGATGTTGTTAATTTACTCTTTGCTGTTGCTGAAAGAAACAAAGAGTTTTGGAGTGAGCATGATAGGTAGGACTGTGTTGTTTTGTCTGTAAAACAAAGTTGAAGGGATATCCTTCACAGAGCAAAATGAGCAAGAATTGAAGAAAAGATGTGAATGCTCTCTCTGGTGAGCTTTAAAAGTCTGAGCAATTCTGAAATGCTTTAGAAATTCAGAGTTCACCCTGCTCACTTTGTTAATAAATAAATAAATAAAATACTGCCCCCCCACCCTCAATCTCTAGCACTCTTTGTGAGCACTTCTGAAAGACTCTAAAATGTGCTGGCTGCTGAATAAATTATAAACACACTTCCTTTGGTAGAGCACTTGTTCCAGACTGCACAACCAAAAGCAAATTAAATACTCTTTGGTGTAATTTCAAATGGAGCTGTTTGGTTCATTTTGAAGATTATGTATTCAAATTATTTATCTTTTTCTTGGAACACTCAGACAGGGGCTACCTCTGGCTCACAGCTTAGATGTAAAGTTGATTGGAGGTGATGCAGGGGTAAGATGGCGCACATTAGGCAGTTTTTGCTCTGCATGTTAGTTGCAGTGCTGAATTCTGAGAGTGTTCGTTCTTGTCTCAGGCTGCCTTTGTCTGGTAGAGGACTTGGACRGCAAATGTTTAAATCATGCTCCTATTTTAAGCAAGGTGGACCAAGGTCAGCTTGTTCTGTGTTTGGGTTCTGGTAGTGCCCAGTACTTATCTTGCAAGGCAGGCAATGAGGCACAGAGATGATTTTGAGTCCCAGGGAAGCAGGTATTTTGCTGTTGAGATTAGTGGAGACAGGATTTTTCGTTTGCATTTTATCAGACCTGTTAAACAAGTTTTTCTGTGTATTASTGGCATTTCAGGAAGAGAAAGCATGTGAGAAGACTAGAAGTGGAGGCTGCTATGCTTTGACAGGCATCTGAAAATGGTTTAGCAGGGAATTACACAGGTCTTGGCAGAATSAGCCATTGCAGAAATGTGCATTTCTCAGGTAGACACTGTCTCAGCAACACAAAATGTTTCCTGGGATGGGACTCTTCAGAARTAGGAAGTTGTGCTGTGGACTGTTGGAGTGATGCTGTCCCTGTGCCTGCACAAGGTCCCAGATCTAATGCCAGTTGTACAGTGAGATGATGTTCCAGCTCTGGGAATCTGCTGAGCACAGAGCAACAGCGCTGCATGCCTGCAAAGCTGCAGCATCTCTACCTCTGAGCTGCTGTGTGAGCCCTTTGGGGAGCCTAGGAGTGTGAAATGGATGGAGAAAAGTGGGTCCAGGGCTGCTGGACACACTGCTCTAATTCCTCACGGAGAGCAGGAGAGGCAATAGCCAAACATTTATACATTAAGTTATGTATGGATATAATAGCACTTTATGTTGTAGAACAATCCAAACTGCAGTCCATCACTTCTTATGCTGGCTTCCTGCCTGCAAATTGGATGCATGATATGCCAGTTCCAGTCAGCTTCAGTCCCAGGCATGAGTTATCAGCTCAATTTCATAAAGGCTTTAAGTGTATTTGAAATATAAAGGGAAATAGAATCCCCTTGTATCTTTTCCTTAAGCACTGATAGCAGAGCCTAGTCAGAAATATTATAGATTGATCAGTATTTATCTGGTAAGGAGGATGGCTCCTTAGCATCATTAACTGGTGACCTTTAAAACTCATATTCGCCTGCCAGCCAGATCTGGCAATGAATGGATGGAGCAGAGACGGTTGGCAGTGGTGGAGAATAAAATCAATTGTTCACTGAGATCTGTCCATGTTTTCAGTGGCATGGAGGTCCCTTGGCCACTGTTTGCCATCTCTTTCACCACACTTCTCTTTTTTTTTCCCAGCAGAATAAATACTGGTTGATGCCCAAGACAAATTTTAAGAATTATATGTCATGTTTTACAAGGCGCTGACAGCAGAAACTGGGAGAGAATAATGGTGCCCAGCCCTAATTCACCTTAATAACTTTATTAGCTTTTTTGTCCAGAATCAGATGACCAGGCTT
>NW_028186438.1:670226-724595 GCF_003343005.1 Rhea americana
TTTGTTTGTTTGTTTGTTTGTTTGTTTGTTTGTTTGTTTTTTTTTATTTTGTTTTTGTTTTTACTTTCCCCTTTTGGGGAAGTATCAGCTTTACATTTTAGTTTGTGTAAATCCTCTATCTGGATTAGGCCGTTAGGCACACTGGGCAGAAGCACCAGACCTGGGAGTGGGAGCTGTTCATCTGAGTGCACACAGTGACTTTACAACAGGCTACTCCAGTTCTAAATTTAGACCCTGGACTATTGATCCCCTTGTACCAACTGCTCATTACTTGGGAAAAAGACTGCATCACAAGGTGTCATTTCCCAGTGGGTCTGGGCAGGCTTACCATGAACCCATTGAATTTGTAGTAGCTCATGATGAAAGGAATTCACCATGTTTGGTGAAGGGAATCTGCTCTGTCACTCCCTGCTTGCAGTCATGTATGGTTTAAGAACATGTATGTACATGTTGGCACTGAGAAACAAGGCCTTTTCAAGGCAGAAACAACTCCTGCAAGCTGATTAGGAGCAAGGCTGAAAAATGCTGCCCTATGGGGCATAGACTTATGACAATATCTTCATGCTCTTGGCTATCATCTTCCAACTCCTGCTTGCTTCATGGCTCCAGCATGTTGGATGCGAGGGCAGAGGTGAGTATAAGACAGGCCAGAATAAGCTTAGACAGTCTTGGTGGAGTGAGGATCATCTAAGAAGCCAGACCATGAGCCAGGACATATAATGTAGTATCACTATGACTCACATCTGTTGGAGAAGGGGAAGAGTAGGCTCTGTGCTGGCCTAGAGTTGTCTCAGCTTCTGCCTATACACAATGCAGAGTGTTTAAAGGAGAACATACTTTCAAATACAAGCACAAAAATGCTTCATCTTTTATATGACTCCTTTCTTYGATCTCTGAGTGGCGACGGAGAGGACTCAGCGCTCATTCCCATGCTTTCAATGCAGTCCTGTGGGCATGACAGTCTCCACAGCACAGTGCAGCAGCAGTTTGTCATTTGGCAGCTAGACAGTCACTCATCCAAATCGGAGATGTGGGGACAATGGCAGAAAGCAGCTGTGTTTGCTTTGAGAAGGGAGTGTGGGGAAAGAGCAAGGAAGGGTGATCAGTCTTAGAGTCAGTAGAGGGATAAAGACCAGCCTTTGTACTTCCCATCCACCCCAATTCACCTCTCAGGACAGAATAATCAGGGTTTTCCCCAAGCTCTAAGTGAATATGGCAGTTGGTATCACTGCTCCTTGGCCCTGTACTTGGGRATATTTGCTTCGTGTCCTGGGGTCATAGTACCGCAGGGAAGTGAATACCTGTGTCACTGAGGATCTGCATGACTTTGGGATGTCATTGCAGAGCTCAGACAGCCCTTAAAGCAGAAGGTTATCCTAATTTATAGTCCCTAGATTTATGGGAGGTATATATCAATGGAGAGTATAATAGCTTTCATGTAACTCTTTAGCAGAAGGGGGCCTGTTCTAAAGTTGTACAGTGCAGGGACAGCTGCAGGCTCTTCTTAGGGATGGAGTTACCTTAACTCTTTCACTTCAGCAGCAGGGAAGAAGCAACTCTGCTGCTGTCTCATCCAGGTATTGCTGCTTTCACCATGCATTGCATGTGACAGATGGTGTGAAGTCTGCGCTGGGAAAGAGACGGAGATGGTATCTAAAGCCCCTCAGCTTCCAGCAGTAGATGAGAAGCCTGAAAAGAGATTTCCTGAAGTTCATCCAGACCAACATGCAGGAGCTAGAGGTCTTGCAGGTTCCACCAAACTCCCTGCCTCACCTAGGGGAGGGTGGAGTGGAGAGAGGGAGGGGGGCCTTTCTACAGATGCCCTGTGCCATTCAAACCCATCCTCCATGCTCATGTCATCATGGACAGGTATTTGACCTTTGTTGTTCTTCCCTGTATCCATGTCAAGATCTGCTGCACAAATCCCCAGAACACAAACAGAGCGGACTTGGCCTTTTTTCTTGCTGTACAGTCTCCTGTAACCTGGAGGAAGGGCTTAGGTTTTCTTCAGGGAGGAACAGGGGAAGGGCAGGACAAATTGAGCCCTTTGCAATTCAGAAGATTCCAGCAGCTGGAGCTGCCCTATTAGAGTTGGCCCAAAGCTATTTTGCTGTTGGCATAGTAGTTGCAGTAATTGAAAAGTGTTATTCCTGGGATCCAGGACCTTGCACTCTTTTTCCTCCTCTTCAGTCYCCTGTTCGGAAAAGGCCATTGCCCATTCCAAAAGCTAGCATTGCTGCTAGAAGATATTCTGCTTCCTTAGTAGTTCAAGAGCTTCAGCAGTTACAAAAACTTCTCTTTAAAAATTCATGCTGTTCTGTATCATTTTAAATATTTATTCTTAAGGAACAATGCATTTCTCCTCCCCCATTCTGCTATGATATCTATTTTGCATATGAACTGATTAATAATTAAACATCTACATTTTATTTTTACTAACAGAAGATGTGTTCCAGCCAGTTGGAGGCCTGTTATGTTCTGCTGAGCTGTGAATTCACCTTCTCTCTCCAACCCAAGGGATCCTCTCTGATCGTATCTTGCAGCTCTCTCACACTGAGAATCCAGGCAGGCCRTGGTCAGTCCTTTACCAGCCTCCACATCCATATTAATATCCCAGGCTTGCTTGCCATGGAGCCTGTAGGATCTCACCTTCCCTTTCTGTCCAGCATGAAGCCTCAACTCTTACTTTCTCCCTGCCTTGTGACTTTATTGGCTTTAGAAGATGTCAGTGCACAGCTCTTTCTGAAGGAGATGTCTTGCCTAGGCTGGGGCAGGAGGACGTTGGTGTTGTTCCCATAGCATGACCAGGCAACAGGGAAGGAATGAAATAGGACAATCCACATAGGAAATATAATAACAATGAACATCTGATTGCCATCTTTAACCTCTGCTGAAAGAGGAAATGGGGAGGATTTTGRACGTCCTCTATCAAAGGCAACATGTGTCCCATCTGGCTCCAAACATAGACGTGCTGCAGAGCAGCTGACCTGCTCCATGATGAACATGGCTGATTGCACGAGCTCTCAGGGCACAGTTTCTCTGGCAATGCCTTTAGCTCATTTGCCCCCTTCTGGGGAAGCCACTGCTGAAGCTGAGGCCCTGTCTCAAGTTGTGTAGGACAGGGAAATCCATCCTTGCACTGCCTTGTCTTTCCTTCAGCACTGGTGAGGCAGACTATTATGCCTTTTTGGTCCCCAAGTAGCCACAGGAAAAAGTGGCATAACCTAGGGTCCATCAGTAGCTTTAGACTTTAATTGCCAGTTTGGAAAGGGGAGGTGCCAGGTGCATGGTGTCCTTCTCTGTATAAAATCAACCTCAGTAGGCAATGGGGTAACTGGAGAAAAAGACCTCTAGGCAGAATGTGTCCTGTCCTGTTCCTGGGGCAACTAATGGCAATGCTACTCTGCAATTGCAAAGTTCATGGGCAASGGTTTAGAAAATAGCTGACACAAAGGCAAAATGTACACTGGGATTATAAGGAATTAATCTTACTAAGAAAACAAAACAGGATTACTATCTGGAAGAGATGCTGAGAAAACAGCATTTGTATCCCAAGAGAAATTTCAACTTTAGCAACTATCTCCCCCCCCATCCTCTACCTCAGTTTCCCAAGGAAAAACAAAAAGAACCCTCTCAATTTTCCCATGAACTGGAAATGCAAACCCAGCTGATTTGGAAACATAGACATGTCTTGTTTTCTATAATTCCCAAGCATTCAAAGTAATAAATTTTTTTTTCATCAGTACAAACAAAAATGAATCTGCAGGATCCATTTTAGAATAAATCTTTCAGTGTTCAGAAAACAAGTAAATTAAAGCAAATGAGGTTTTGTGTTGAGGTGTTTGTTTTGGGAGTTCTGTAAAAGTAGATGTGATTCCGCAATGGTCACTTTCAAGAGTACTGCATTCTTTGAACAGTCTGTGAAAAGCAGCTCAGCTGGCTCTACCCTTTTGGCCAGAATTACAAAATGAAGACACCATGTAAAACTAAGATTTACTAAGTATTTGGTGCAGACTCACATGAAATCTTTGTCTCAGGCTGAATTTTAACAGACTGGATTATAAGTGCGGTCATAAAGAGCAAAATTGCCTGGAGCATTGTAAACAGAGAGTAACGATGGGCAATGGCAGAACACATGAGTGGGGTGCTGAGTCTGTGCATGGGGTGCAGGGGACACACATGGCTACTGGTGTTTTTTATTTAACAGTTTCATTAGTGACCTAGAGGCAGGCACAAACATCATGGTAATGGATTTCACAGATAATGCTAAACTGGGAGGTGTTGCGAGCAACAGCTCAGTATGTGATGCAGAATGACTGGGAGAGGCTTGAAAATCAGGCACAGTAGAGTGATGCTTAGCTGACAAGCAAATGATCCAGGACAAAGCTATTCAAGGGCAAAAGTGGCATTGGAGTAGAGGCTCAGACTCAGGCCAAGAGTGTGCTCAGGAAGTTAGATGGCACTGTTTCCTCATGTCTAAATGGTGCAGGAACAGAAAAAGCCCAAACCATTGAGGACTTCTCCTTCTATCCTAGAACAGGAAGAAGACTCTCTGTATCATCTCAGCTACTGGCTTCCTTGAGTTCAGGGTACTGTTTCCAGCAATATTCTGAAAACCTGGAAGGAGAGAAGACAGTAAGAATGAGCTTGCTGGAGGGATGGGCTCCAAGGGGAGAGGTAAATGTGTGCTATTTGCATTGCTGAGGCTTGTTTTGTGGCCATATGTGTACATACATAATAAAACTTGCTTGAAGATGGAACGGTGGACATTTCCTGCCTTGAAAGGGTCAGTTTCAATGATGTTAGACACTGGCTGTAGGATGTATAGGGCTGCAGGATCATCTTGAAAACTTGGATCTGAGACCTGTAGTCAAGCAGTAGCAAGTAACATCCTGAGCATGCCATGCTGCTGGGAATAGACTGGCTGTCACGTCCATCAAATCTGTCAAATTAGTTTCTTCTTCTTCTTCTTCATCTTTGTCTTCTTTTTCTGTGGGGTTTTGCAGAAAGAGAGACAGTGCATGAGCAGTGATGTGGCCCCAGGCATGCCATGGAAGAATCGCAAATACTTGCAAAAGCAGGTGCAGGGTCTTGCCTTCCTCTTCCTCTGTGACTAAGATCAGTGACTAAGGCTGTGTGCAGTAGCAAGAGCTCTTTAAGAGAGTAAGGTCTGACATTTCTTATTGGTAAGACTCAGTAACAGAGATGATTGATGTACTGCCGGCTGGTATAGTGTTTTGATCCTGCTACTACACCTGCAAGCTTAGGTGCATGAAATCAGCTTGTATTTTGGACAATGTCCAGCTTTGAAGACACCAGTAGATGGAGGAGCTGCTGTTTCTCTCCATCTTTTGTAGTTGTGGTTAATTACTGTGACTCATCTCATTTCTGATTTGAATTCTCTGACTGTAACCTTAAGCCACTGGATCTTGCATTGCCATCCTCTGCTAGATTGAAGAGTCTTTAAGTACCCTGTAGTTTTGTTCTCTGAAAGTGCTTAGGCATTGTTATCAGATCACCTCTTTTAGCATCTCTTTAGAAGAGAGGCAGATTACATGCTTTCATTCTCATACCGTTTTTCTCAGCTGTTGGGATCATTTGGGGCTCCTCTTTGCAATTGATCCCATTCTTTGGGGGGGAGTGTTGGATCGCAGCAGGCTTATAYCTCTTTCCAAACTCACTGGAGCTCCCTTGGAGCTACACTGTTATCCTGCTTTCCTTATATTACAATATGGGTTAATTCCCTTCTGAACTGACAGAAGGGCAACAATACGCAGTCCCATTTATTGCTAATGCTCAATTCAGGCCACGTGACTTGAGGTGTAACACTACCTGGATGCTACATTTTCTAATGAGCAGTTATTGCCTTCAGACATGCATTGGCAGATTCACAGACCTGGGAGCCAGGAGAGGTGAATCTGGTGTGTTGGGACACGGACAATGAAGTTTTGCTTTACTTTATCTTATCCATGTGAAGTTGCCTGGCCTTATGCTTGTAGAGTACTATTTCTCTCCTCTGCTGTGCTTGGAAAGCAGCAGCCTYTCTATCTTATTCTCCTGCCTTTGTCCATTGTTCAGTGCAGTGCTTGGAGAACAGCATGCAAGGAGCTCTCCGCCCCCCCTTTTTTTTTTTTTTTTTTTTTTTTTTTCCCCCCACAGCCTGCAGGGGACAATGCCTGCAGCCTTCACTCTGGAGATTTCACTCATTTGTTAATGCCAGAGCCCAGGTTAAAATGTAGGTGGATTTCTTTGCTCCTACAAGACCTGCCCCTCCAAGCACACTTCCAGAGCTGTCCCAAGGCTGCATGAGGGTATAGTTTTGATTCATGGCAGAGAACCTTTGTGGTTCATTTAAAGATACCTAATGCAGTGTGGCAGAAACAGGGTAGGGATTAATTCCTGTTCCCTGCCACAAAGGCTGAGATTGTGGCAGCCCCTAAGAGATGCAAAGGCCATAAACTTGCAATGTCCCCCAAAGACAAGCTTGCACCCAGTCTGTTTTTTGAAAGTTAGAGAGCTGCATCTGGAGGTTTCCTCAGGCAGAGGGAGGAAAATTTCATTCTCCAGGAGGGATCAGAAATCCAGGCACAGCTGGAGAGAGGAGAAATGCCAGAGACTTGTATCTCCCAAGAGAACTGGAGGTAACAGCTATACCAGAGAACTATCTGCCAAGTCTGAGATGGGCAAGGCAATGGCCCAGCATACTGGCGTGGTGCATCCCTGTTAGTCATGCTGGGTTGCATCTGCTCACACCAGCCCAGCATTCCAGCTCATTTCTTCTGTTGGCAGAGCAAGGCAACTGAAGCTAGGATAACTTTTCTGAGTCAGAGCCAAATGAGAGTGACACTAGGACACAGGCCGGAATTGGTATTGTACTGGTGCACATTGAGCCACCTGCTGATCCCTCCAAGGAAGTCATTACCCCTCCATTTTGCTCTCAGAATATGGGTGCCCTTTTCTGGGCCATGTTGACAGCAGCGAGGATCAGACCTGTGGGTAACCTCCCATTTTGTTCCAGTATTGGGTGCTGTGATGTATGCTGGCCCAGGGGAAAATTCCCAGTAGCTTGCTGGACATGGTTGTCCTGGAATGTTGAGCTAGAATCAGGGGACTCCTTCAGTGGGTCTGGGCTCAGGGGAGTGCTAGTTAGATTTTCCAGTTTTAAGTCTGAGGAAAAAATAGATAGTGCCTAAATTACAGGGACATAGTAGGAGCTATAATTGTGCGGTCACAACAGGCATATGTGGTGTATAACAGAGGTAGGTGTACATGTGCACAGATGTTTCTCTCCCCTTCTTTCTCTACCCTACAATTTTGTCTAGTCGAAAATTCTTCCAGTTCCGTTTTCTCCTCCTTTGTTCACAGAACCCACTGAATTCTGAGAGTTTTGCACAAATACTCCTTTTCACTGCAAAAACACAGTCAAAGTGAAAAAATCAGCATTTTTACAGCACTCAGAGGGGAATATGAGCATGGCTGAGAGTGGAACATAAGCCTTGCTAATAGAGGTCAGCATCTTTCCTCTGGCTCAGGACCTTTTCTGTGAGAACTCAGGCACTGCCTTTGGCAGGTTGAGCATCTGGGCTACTTCAGCAAATGGATGGCTTTCCTTGTAGGCTCCTGGCAGGCTATATGTTTCATGCTCTAAGGACAGCCAAGACCCTGGCCTGTGAGTCAGACTGACCTGGCCATAGGCCCTGGCTGATCCTTCCTCTGCTGTMATTCTCCTCACCAGGCTACAGGCAGAGAGGCTGAGTTGTGGTTCCTTATTTGTGGAGGGAAAACAGAAGCACAAAGATGCATAAATGGGTGCTTTGCAGGTATCTGAATGGAGACTACCTGACTCAGGGACTCACACTCTCATCTTAGACAGAATGAGCCCAGGTCCTAAAAAGCCTCCATCCCATGATGGACAGCACCCATACATCTGCAGCGTGACTATGCAGAAGTCTGGTCCTTCTGGCTGCCTATGCCAATCATCTCAGTGTCTGTCTCTTTAAGGCATATCATGACTCTCAGCTTCACTTGCTCCATTGTCTCTGTCCCAGCATGACTGATCTCATGCTTTGTTCTCCTCAGGATCTTCAGAGAGTGAAGCAGTGGGTAAAGGTGCCAGTAATCTAATAGCCAGTGTAGGAAGCAGGTACAAACGGAAGCTCAGCTGGAGGGAGCTCAAACCCATACCTGCCTTAGCTGGGAGCTTGTCCCAACATCAACTGATGGACAGAATGCTAAACTTAGATGTTCATACCTCCAGGCAGGGACTTACCCTTTGTATGTTCTCTTCCTTTGCCCTGCCAGGCCATGTTTCTGCAGGAATCCCCTTTTCTGGCAGTGGGTTCTGCAACACTTGTTGCAGGCATTTCCATGGGTTTCAAGTGAAGCCAGGCCAAGACTATGATAACAACACAGTTTTCCTAGACAATGTATAGCAAGGCTAGTAACTCCTTTCTTTCCTATTCTCTGTGCCAAGCTTGTCTCCTGGGAAAATCCCCTGTTTAAACAGAAGACTGAGTATTTTTAAGTTGCAGAGTGGTTTTGCAAAGAATTGCATCAGGAACTTTTAGTGCTTGACCTTTCCCACCCTGCTGTAATTTCTGAGCATGAGACTCAGGTTGTGAACTGGCTGGAAAAGCTACCAGCCTCATACAGTCTGTTCCCCTCAGCAAAGACCAGAGCTGAAGCTGGTTCCTGAGAGACCTGCTCTATCACACCGCAAATAGGCGCTTCTGATGGGGTCCGAGGAGCCAGGGGCYGGCCTTTGTGCAGATGGTCTCAGTGAGAAGTGCTGTTCCTCTAAGAATGCTGTCAGGCTACAGCCTCAACACTTGGTTCCTGCTGTGTGTGCTGTGCCTGCACCGCTCCTGCTCTGGGAAYACACAGAGTGATGGTGCTGCTGTTTTCAGCTGTTGGGTCTGTAAGTACCTTTGGCTGAAGACAGCTGACTTGAGCAGCAACAGGAACGAAGATAGCTGCAGCTGTGGGAAGCAGAAGGCACCTTAGGTCTATACAAGAGCTGAGCTTTGTAGCTGCTCGGCTGGCCTTCAGACCTAAAGGTTTGGCTGAAGAAGGTCACACCAACACCATGCAGGAGAATAGCACTTGCATGAGACAGGCTTACTTCTCAGAAGGCAAGAGGCGCAGTCAAGGCGGGTCAGAGGGTCTTGTACAGAGACACTAATACCAGCACAAATATCATCCTACTAGATATACAACATAATAACAAATTTACACATATATACATACGTGTGTATATATATATATATATATATATATAAAACAAATAATATCCATAACACATCGTTTGTTATACATCATAACAAATAACATCCTCCTAGATAAGCTCAGGAAGTGTGKGTTAGATAAGTGGACAGTGAGGTGGATTGAGAACTGGMTGAATGGCAGAGCTCAGAGGGTCGTCATCAGTGGTGTGGAGTCTAGCTGGAGGCCTGTGGCTAGTGGAGTTCCCCAGGGCTCGGTACTGGGTCCCATCCTGTTCAACTTCTTCATCAATGACCTGGATGAGGGAACAGAGTACCTCCTCAGCAATTTTGATGATGATATCAAGCTGGGAGGAGTGGCTGATACAGCTGAGGGCTGTGCTGCCTTTCAGAGAGACCTGGACAGGCTGGAGAGCTGGRCGGAGAGGAACYTCCTGAGGCTCAACAAGGGCAAGTGCGGAGTCCTGCACCTAGGGAGAAATAACCCTATTTCATCAGTACAAGCTGGGGGCTGACCTGCTGGAGAGCAGCTCTGCAGAGAAGGACCTGGGAGTGCTGGTGGATGACAGATTGACCATGAGSCWGCAAYRTGCCCTTGTGGCCAGGAAGGCCAAAGGTGTCCTTGGGTGCATTAGGAAGCGTGTTGCCAGCAGGTCGAGGGAGGTCATCCTGCCCCTCTACTCAGCCCTGGGGAGGCCTCATCTCAAGTACTGCATCCAGTTGTGGGTTCCCCAGGACAAGAGAGGCATGGRGCTACTGGAGAGAGTCCAGTGTAGGGCTACAAAGATGATCAGAGGRCTGGAGCATCTGCCCTATGAGGAACRGCTGCAAGAGCTGGGCCTGTTCAGCCTGGGGAAGAGAAGCCTGAGGGGGGATCTTATCAATGTSTRTAAGTACCTGAAGGGAGGGTGTCAAGGGGATKGGGACRAACTYTTTTCAGTTGTCTCATGTGAYAGGACTAGAGGCAATGGGCAAAAGCTGAACCACAGGAAGTTCCACCTGAACGTGAGAGGGAATTTSTTCCCTGTGAGAGTGACAGAGCGCTGGAAGAGGTTGTCCAGAGAGATTGTGGAGTCTCCTTCTCTGGAGATCTTCAAGRCCTGCCTGAATGCARCCCTGTCTAACGTGCTSTAGGTGACYYTGCTYGRGCAGWGKGGTTGGACTAGATGATCTCCAGAGGTCCCTTTCAACCTTAACAATTCTTTGATTCTATTGTTATATAYAAATTAAATACAAATACTCAAATACCAACTCTGCCTGAGTTGGCTGCCTCAAGAATGGTTTGCAGCTGCTAAGACCTATCCAGGAAGAGACATCAGAGTTAAAAGGGCTCTTCAAACTAGTAGTCAACGTTAAATAAGGATGAATTTCAGGACCTGGAGCTAAAGCACATGTTCCTTATAACAAGTTCAGGAGTTAGCTGTTGTGCCAGGCAGGTTTGCTGTTATTGGCAGTTTCTACTGATAGATTTTGCAGTTCTCTCTCAGCTCTGAGCTTCAAGCAGAATTAAATCCATGATGTCTTATGGCCTGTGCAGTGCAAGAGCTCAGAGAACACTGTTATCTCTTTAGGCTTTCCTCCAAGTGAATGTGGACCAGACAGGGATGCTGCYTTATGGGTGGGTTTATTCTTCCTTTCCTCTGATTACACTTACTGTCTCCTAAAGGAGCCAGAYGCCTTGCTTGTCCGATGGCACACACAGCTGCAGGAGGTTGGTGAGCAGGCCTATAGGCTATGTCCCTTGCCCTGTAGGAGAGTGTGGTGGGCTGCATGGATTAAAAGGAGTAATGTTCTCATTGAAGGCATTTGCATTGCCCTAAACATGTTTCTAACAAGGCTGGGGAAGGCTCTAGTGGCCTGAAAGAGCACAGATTTGATTCTAATGCAGCTTGACAGGAGGTCCATCAATGTATTTATGAAAAAGCAATGACTGAGCTGTAGCTATGTGCTGTGATGTGCAGAGAAATCAGGGTAAGAAAAAAGCAATTAAAAAAAAAGATGTTTCTAAAATTTAAATCATTTTTTTTTCATGTAGCAGTTTTTCATTTTTGTTTCATTTTAGACTTGCTCTGCTAAAGTGGCTGTTTTATGTCTGTCTCTTTAGTTTCTTAGCAGTTTYTCAGGTTTTCCACAGAGAATTTTTCTTCTAAAAAAGTTTACTTTGTAATATTAGTTCTTAAAACCATGCTGAAAAAGAGTTCCAAAGCCYAGTGAAAAACTTTGCTATGAGAATGGTACAGATGCATTTGCTAATGGAACAAACTCCATTTTCTGGTGATTTTTGAGAAGTCTCCTAGMAAGAAAGCCAAGGGCCTTTGATGTGATCATATTCCATCATCAGAGCTTTTAGGTTGAATTGCTTAAACTGCTTAAGCATTTATATGCTTTAGAAAAGTCCTCCTAATTCCCTACAGATGGTAGTGTGAAGCTAATTTTAGACTGCTTGGTTTGGAAATGTCAACCTGTGTGTACAAAATTTTACAACTTTGTTCATGTATTGAAAATTGAAATCAGTTTTAATGTTAACAAGGAATCAATTTTTTTTGAATGTGCAAAGATTTGATGACACTACAAGTGAAGGGTTTTTTTAAAAAAAACATCCATTTTATGTCTATATCTTGAAAAATCCATATTTTGTGTCAGAAAAAATRCTGTAGTAATAGAAAAACTAGTAAGAAAGGAGTCAGGATGAACAGAAATATGAAAGAGGTCTCAGATATGGAAAGACCCAAGTAGACTAGAGGTTTTTCAGCTCAGAGGAGAGAGGACTTCACAGTGTGTGGTAAGGTTCTCCAAAACAATGAGTGGAGCAGGTCAGATGAATAGGAAGCAATTAGTTGCTATTTGTAAACACTGGTTGCACTCAGTAAAATAAATAGGCAGAAGTTTGAAGCAAAGGGAATTACTTTTTCACACAGCACATCAGTCACACCTAGAATTCCTTGCTACAGAATGTTGTGAGCGTCAAAAGAATAAATGAGTTTAAAGGGAAGAAAGGTAAATTGGTTGTCCAGGATCCATTGGTGGCCACAAAACAGCTGGTTCTTATGCAAACCTGATTTTGGAAGTCTCCAAACCACTGACTGTCATCTAGGACAGTGTGACAGAAGAAAAGTTATCATATTCTTTCCCTGTTCCTCCTACTTTTACCTAAGTGAATGCTGCTGACTATTGGAGGCTCTCACGCAGGCTGTAATGATCTTGAGTCTGGTTCAATATACTATTTCTYATACATAYATTTACACAYATATATRTGTGTGTGTGTGTGTATGCATATCTCTATATATACACACACACACATACATACATCCTTTTTTTTTAGGTTCTTAGAAGCACCCAAGACCCAGATTCAGAGTTGCTTAAGTGTTGCAAAACCAGGATTTAACTTTTAGAAGCTTGAAATTTCTTTCTATCTATCTCGCTTTTTCACAATTTTCTAAAATTACAATAAAGCATCCCAAGGTATTGAGTTGGAAGGCTGCGGGATTGAGGTATAATTCTATTCCACTTCTTTTCCAATTGCATTTCTGATGAAGAAAGGGCCTATGAGCCTTTTTTATTTTTATTTTTTTGGTTGTTTGGTTGGTTGATTCCATATGTGTATATTTGAAAATGTGTGAAAATCCACAGTACATTGGTGTGAACAGCTCGGTATTCAAAGAAAGATGGAKTATGCAGTTGATTGATAAAACAGATATATAAGCTACACAGCAAACATAAATAGCATGAAGCACCACAGGTGGTCTGAAATAGTATAAATTATTTTCAACAAAAGTTCCCAATAATAATTATATTGGTCTTCCTAGTTCATTGTTGTCTGCTCTGTCAGATTGAATCTTTGCAGTGAGTGCAGATGTTCTGGGAATGGCAAATCAGCTTTTCCAAACTAGCTCCATTCTGGCGCTCTCTGGCTAGTTTCTTCTGAGCTCTTCACACCTTTAGCTCCTGCTTTTCTCTTCAAAGTCTAGGCATCTGGTGTCACTGGTTCACAAATGCGCCTTGCAGGATGGTGACAGGTGTGCAGCTCAGTGTTTCAGACTCTCATTGTATGTGCTGGGGTGGGAGTCRTTCTGCTGGTACCATCAGGCCCCTTCAGAAAGATGCTCTCACTATGGACTGTCCTGCATGTGCTGGTTTGGCATAGAGATCACTCCTAGCTCTTGACAGGTTTAAATGAGGAAAAGTAAGCCTGGCTTCTTTTAGCAAGATCAAAATAATCACCCTAATAACAGCACTTATAAAAAAAAAATGTTACAAAAAGTTAATAGAACATAACACACAGATAAAGCCAGCCAGAAACCAGCTCTCAGCCTTGATCACTCTCTCCAGCCTCTACTCAGCCAAAACCATCTGTCCTAGTATGTTCTCCTGGACAAAATGCAAGTTGAGGCAATTGGTACCTGTTTGGGGCCTGGCTGACTGCTTGCATGGGCCCTTGATAGGAGGAGACAGAGTTCAAAAGCAAGATCCAGAGATGTCCTGAGCACATTGGAGCTGTCCTGAAAATTTCAAAACTCATCTCAAGGATCTTTTTTTTTTTTTTTTTTTTTCCTACTAATGTTGCAGCTTTCTTATATTGTGGTCTTGCTACTAGTCTTTGAGCATCTGCAAGCCTGCTAACAAAATGCTCTAAAGCTGATTTGAGAAGAAATCTCTTTGATGAACAAAAAGGGACCCTCAAGTGCTGATTTTCTACCCGTTTACCTCTTCTTGCAAGAGGTAATTGAACTGCAGTCATAAGAACATATTGTAACAGTTTGCAAATTATACACTGTAGGAGGTCCTTAGTGTCCTCTTGCTATCTGAGCTGTTTTCCCTCTCCCTACCAGCACGCCTTGCCACAGGAACATTTTCACTGTTTCACAAAGAACTTGCAACAGGAATATTTCAGAAATCATTGCTTATTCAGTGTTTCTGACAGCCCTGCAATTCAAATTAAGTTGCAAAAACTAACACACAGATGGTTATTTTGCTATTACACAATTTCTAAATTATCTTCCTGGCACCTTGATTCTTAATTGTTTTGTGTTCTCCCTGTTACAGAGCTCAGATATTACCTAACCAACCTGTGCTTCAGTGCTTACTCTGAGTTTACTACCAGCTGGCTTTTTCTGAGAGGTGATTTCTTAGTCCCTCAAACAGGAATGTAAGATCCTTGACCTTCCCAGAGGCTTCCCAGAGCCTGAGCAGAAGGAAGACATGCTGATTTCCTCTAGGTTTCTGACCCATTTCTGCAAATGGCTTGAGTTATCTGAAACTTCGGATCTCCCCAAAGGTTAAGTGACTGGTCTGCAACAGCTGGTAAAATCTGTAATTTGGATACAAAATGTCATTGGCCTTAGGATGGGCATATAGATATCAGTGTGAGTAACCTCAGTAAAGTTCTTACTCTAGACATCACCTTCTTAACCCCCAGACCCAGCAAAGTCTGGTGTGCACGTTGTACCCTCCTCTCTCACATCTCTCTCTGCTTTCCTGTTATCAGCTATCACCTCACTAAGGGTCCTAGAGGCTTCTCTTCCTTCTTTCTTGGCTCCAAACATATCAGGTTAGACATGAATGTTTCTTTCAGGGCTTCCTAAAGTGTCACTTATCAATGGACGTCCTTTGATATCAGTGTTTCCATACCCCAGATCGCCTCTTACAGTGCTCATGACTCATACAGACTTGAGAGGTGTATTAAGCTCACCTATTCTGTCTCTGCAGAAACAATGACCTGCATGTACCAGTCCCTTGAAGAGGTCCTTTCTATCATTCTTGAAAGCGAAGGGTAAAACAACGGTTGTTGTTTCTAACACAAAAGCAAAGCAAGTAAAAGCTCTGTTTTAAGCTCTTGAAGCTTTGCTGCCTTCTTCCAGATTTCTCTTCTCTGGTAGCTGGGACGATGCACAGACTAGATCATCAAGACTTAATTCAGCCCTTCACTTGGGAATAACCTCTGTAGTTTCCCCTGCAGCCCATTCCATTCTCCAGGAGGTCCCAGGAACTGATGGCACATATATCCAGTGTGTGGCTTTTTCCCTCAACTGTCTGCCAGCTCTACGCATATCTCAGTGTGGGCCAAATTCTAGACAGCTTGGACTTGGAGTTACTGTCCAGGCATGAGCCACTTTCCCTTCCCTTCCCTTCCCTTCCCTTCCCTTCCCTTCCCTTCCCTTCCCTTCCCTTCCCTTCCCTTCCCATTCTCTCGATTAATTATTTTTCATATCAGACGTTGTGCAAAAGGAGTGGCTGGAATGTTCCCCTACCCCTAGTCCCATTGCAGGGCCCTGCTAACTATGAGTAAGAACTAGATCTTTCCCATGCTTTTGTGGATGATGGGTCCCTGGTGTCTCCTGAGATTGCAGTGAGGGTGGAAGTGTCTTGACCGACACCTCTGAACATCCCTCTCTGCCCTTGCTTAGGCTGAGATAACATTTTTCTACTCTCCCTCCCGCCTTCCCGTGTTTGCACTTAAATCATTTATAGTAAATTACTGTCACTTATATTTGGTGTGTCACCTCTCAAACCCCGTGTGCTTTCTGCATTACTAGAGCATAACAAATCATGCATGTTAGCATGTGGGCTAACCATGGGGTTGTCCCCCCGGACTGCTTTCAGGGACTCTGTAGTGTCACTAGTTTATTTTTTCCCCTTGCCTTTGAGGGTCCCATCCTATTCAACTTCTTCATCAATGACCTGGATGARGGAACAGAGTGCCTCCTYAGCAAKTTTGMKGATGATAYCAAGCTGGGAGGAGTGGCTGATACAGCTGAGGGCTGTGCTGCCTTTCAGAGAGACCTGGACAGGCTGGAGAGCTGGGCGGAGAGGAACCTCCTGAGGCTCAACAAGGGCAAGTGCGGAGTCCTGCACCTAGGGAGAAATAACCCTATTTCATCAGTACAAGCTTGGGGCTGACCTGCTGGAGAGCAGCTCTGCAGAGAAGGACCTGGGAGTGCTGGTGGATGACAGATTGACCATGAGGCAGCAACATGCCCTTGTGGCCAGGAAGGCCAAAGGTGTCCTTGGGTGCATTAGGAAGCGTGTTGCCAGCAGGTSGAGGGAGGTCATCCTGCCCCTCTACTCAGCCCTGGGGAGGCCTCATCTCAAGTACTGCATCCAGTTGTGGGTTCCCCAGGACAAGAGAGGCATGGAGCTACTGGAGAGAGTCCAGTGTAGGGCTACAAAGATGATSAGAGGRCTGGAGCAYCTGCCCTATGAGGAACRGCTGCAAGAGCTGGGCCTGTTCAGCCTGGGGAAGAGAAGCCTGAGGGGGGATCTTATCAATGTSTRTAAGTACCTGAAGGGAGGGTGTCAAGGGGATGGGGACAAACTYTTTTCAGTTGTCTCATGTGATAGGACTAGAGGCAATGGGCAAAAGCTGAACYACAGGAAGTTCCACCTGAACGTGAGAGGGAATTTSTTCCCTGTGAGAGTGACAGAGCGCTGGAAGAGGTTGTCCAGAGAGATTGTGGAGTCTCCTTCTCTGGAGATCTTCAAGGCCTGCCTGAATGCAACCCTGTCTAACGTGCTGTAGGTGACCTTGCTCGAGCAGTGTGGTTGGACTAGATGATCTCCAGAGGTCCCTTCCAACCTTACTGATTCTTTGATTCCAAAACCCTCTTGGGGTGCCTAAAGGCTGCTCACCCACTGGGCAGCTTCATGTCCCAGCCCAGAACCCCTCTTTTGCAGAGTTAGCACTAAGCATGCTCCTGTGGATTCTGGAGATCGTGGGGAGCAGGAACTCAGCCCCTGGCAGCAGGGGAAGGGTGCTCCTTGGAAAATAACTGAATCCACGGAGATACATTCCCATCTCTAATGGCATATCTCACTGTGGAGAAGGCACTTTCCACTKTGTGCATGCTGCAAAAACTTTCCTCTTGTCCTTGGATGTGAATGGCTTTGTACCATGCGCAGGCGTCATAGCACCCAGTTCACCATATTGACAGAGGCTCCTAGGAGAATAGCATCAATACCAGGGGAATATTAATGCTAACAGAGGAAAGCAGAACCATTGTTTACCCTGCTTTTGTTAATCAGTTTGTTTCTATTCGTGATCCCAAAATGAAATTAAAAGGCTCTGTTTACATTGCTGAATTATCATCTGCTCCAGCAGGTAAAGCTCTTTGGCAGAGAATTAACAGAGCCATGGATAAATTTGTGTTAAAAATATGTGCATATTTTTCCGCCAAAGGATTTGTTTGAAATAAGCTGGAATCTCATGCTTTTGTGTTTAAATAAAACATCATCCACCAGCCACCCACACATGCTGCTGTAATGCTGTGGCCCTGAAAGAAGTTCACCTTTAAAATAGCTAAATTGAAGGGTTTTCCTGTGCTACATTCAAAGGTTGTTTTCAAGACCAAAGATGGCCTTGGAAGGTAGCTTAAGGATTCAGAATATGCTTGATAGGAATGTCCAATCTTGACATTACAGAAATGTTGGAGCCTGCGTGCACAGGGTTTCAGTTTGTTCTCAATAGGTTGTGCTAAATTGCAGGGTTGGTGGGAGGTGGGGGAGGATTATTTGTGTCTCAAGAGTAAGAACCAAATTATCTTCTCTGGAGCCACAGTGCAACCCAGCACAGAACGGGGCCCTTGCACCTGTCTTAGAAGGCTAAAAAATCCAATTTTGAACATTTTTGCAGCAGCACTAAATTTATAACCTAACACAGGGAAGACAAGATCTAAAAACTAATTTAGCAAAAAATAACCTTTGCAACTAAAAATTAATGCTTCGAATGGCCTAAATGAAGCTTGAAAATAGCTTTCTTTCTGCTCCAGCTGATGATTCACGTGCCTATTTGCAAACAATTCAAATGCAGTAAATTGAGAGGAAATATAAATCAGATTCCTAAGTGAAGCTGCATAAATCCAATAAATGATTGATGAGAGAATCCTGTTTTAAGACACTGCTGTGTGTCTCCAGTGCTGAGGCAGAAAATAATGGGGCCTTTGCTTCTCTGGGCTGTACCGAATCAAGCAAGTTTACAGCAACCTCTGCTCACCACTCAAGGTCAGGTACAGCTTTGTCTTTCCACCTGGCCAAGCTGACCAAAAAAAGAACTATAAAATAAGGCTRTGCTCACCCAAACACTTGGCATAGATTATTATGATTTCTACCCCGTCCGCCCAAGAAAAGAGGAATGAACTCACCAGCTGTGCTGCAGAAAARCCAGACCTTGCAGTGCAGCTCTGCAAAGGATTCAGCATTTCCAAAGAAATGTGGCTGCCAGGATGGAGTCTGTGCTGCATGCATCAAAAACATGGCTCAAGTCAGCCAGTCATTGTGCATCTCCTTTAAAGGGCAATGTCCCTTTAGGAGGATGTTATAAACACCAGCCTTGTCATTCTTTTTGTGGGAGTGAAGCTGGCTTTGAGGTGKATCCCAGCAGGTGCTAGCTGGGCACAGGAGCACCCTACAGAGCTGAAGCTTCTTGGGTTTCTGCTTGCTCTTGAATGGGTGATGCCACCTGGGGGGGGGAGGGACAGTTTTCTCTGTAGGAGCAGTGTGGTGAGAATCCCTGGCCAGCTGTAAGAGACTCCTGGCCTCCTGAGTCAGGGGTGTCTGCTAGCTCCAGTCCCTCTATTCCAATGTCACAGGCTGAAGAAAAGCTCAATTTTTCTACCYGGTTTCAGTGCAAAGGAGCTGATATGTCCAGCATGTGCTGGCTCTGCAGTCAGGCCACATAGTGCTCCTTTTCTCCCACAGTAGAGCTACTAATAATCCTATGCATGCATAAGAATGTGAGTCAGGCTAACATAAGGCAGGACTCACTTCTGATCTCAGAGCACAACTGCCGTGACAAGGGGAGCTGGATGGACTTCTGGAGTTGATGCACTCCCACATCTGAAGACTGTGGCAGTTRAATATAGATACCCAAAGGCCTACCTCAGATCCAGCCAAGGTGCCTGGAAGCTGAAGGCTGTGCTAGACCTGCTGGCTCTTTGCAGTATTAAACCACCTTCCAGCTTGGAGGTGCAAGGAATAGCCCTGCATGTGGAGCCGACGTGTGGAATATGCATAGCCTGTATGTGGAGTGTGTATGTGGAATATAAAATGTAAGTCCCAAGTACACATACCTCTGTACTTGGGACTTATTAGYTAGGGATAGCTTTCTAGCCAGAACCCCTGTGTTTAGTAGGTACTGCCTGGACTTTGTTCTCTGTTGTCCAAGTGACCCACCAGCCTCAGTGAATGTGCCTTGGGAGACAGGTGTTTTTGCCCTGCTCTGTTCCTGGCACAGAGTCACCCACACAATGTAYAGAGCAGACAGTCAGTTCTAGTACTCTGTGTCTCCAGAGACACAAGCTTCTGACCCTCGCTGCTGTGAGCTAGGATCTGAACTATGCAGTGAAGAATGGGTCTTTAAGATGGCAGCATATTGGTTAGCAAATCTTTCAGGAAAGAATGTGTGACAAATAGAGGGGATCTGGGTACCTCCTCAGCCTGCCAACCTCCTGCCCACAGCTCAGAGMGAATGTCAGAATATTCTGAGTTCCCTGAAGGGTTTGTTGCCCATCCTACTCAGGCTGAAAAGCTCTGCAGGCTTTTGCAGGCCTGSATGTGTCATATGCTGCTGATGCAGCTCTGATGGCTGGCAATGACAAGCAGCTTTTTCCATCAACAGAGCAAAGGGTACGTTGGGAAGGGAACATTACACACCTCATGTGAGTGATTCTGGAGCCCTAGATTGGAATGTGACAGTTCTGAGGTGCCCCCTTYTAGCTGGGACCTGAAGCAAGTCTGTCTTTTCTGGCAATTGAGAGCTCTGAGGGCTCTTGGGGACCATTCAGTTGGTTGGACTGTGCCACACTACTMCTACTTCGAGATGTGTTTATTTGGGTTGTAGCAGAACAGACCACTCCTGAACAGACCTTGTTTTTCACCTTTTCCTKACCTGCTAACAGACTATCCATTTGCAAGAGGAAAGGATGGTTTTCTTAGAGAGGTAACAGGGCAGCCAACAATGTGATGCCTGGCTACTGAAGTACTGGCTATTGGAAAGAACCTAAGTAAAAACCAGAGACACATTGMTCCCCAGTTGATACTTAGACAGCGATGTTCAACCTCTTTCTTCTGCACCTGACAGGTCAAGGCAGCTGCCATCCGCTCCTATTTCAAGGCAGCTTGGCATAAATCAGTGTCAATGGAATGAGGTGGTTTGTCTCTGCACCAGGTTGCTCCTGTTTGGATTTGGCTTTGACAGAGTTTTCATGAAAAATTTATTTTGAGAGAAAATGGGTTTTCAATCAAAATAGACATTTCTGCATAAAATATTGTTTGGGCTGACATTTTCCCATTTTTTTTCAATGATATAGTTGGCTTCCTTTCTTCCTCCACCCTCTTCCAAAGGGACAAGAACAAAAATAATTCAGTAGCGTGTTAATTTTTTAGCRAAATTTTGTTTGGGTAACAGAGGACTGAATATTTTTAGAGAAAAATCAAGTTTTTTTTTATCAAGACTAAAGAAAAGTCAGTCTTTAGAAATAAAAATATCAACTTTTAATGTAGYGGAGAAATGATAACTGTTTGGTGAATAATTCATAGGAGAGAAATTGTGGTCTGTAAATGGCTCACCTGCAGCACAGCCTAGCCTCCTATCCAGGCCTGGATACTAGTTCCAGAAGAGTGCTAGAGTGCTCAGTCACCAAATCCCATGGCCAATAGCAGAAACTAGCCTTCATTGTCCACTTGAAGGCAGCCAGCAACCAGCCCCAGACCTGTTCCCTGCTGAGCTCCCTGACTTGCTCCCCTCTCTACTCCTCTATTCCTATCCCTCCAGCTCCATCTCTCCTAAATTCCTCAGACCTGTTCCTTCTCTTCCCCATCTCCTGAGGTGTGTGCTAACCCTGATGATGGGAGAYGGGTTAGTGTCATGGACAGAGCTCAGAGATCTGCAAGGGAGCCCCTTGACTCTACAGTCCACTCTACCCATGAGTGGAGTGGGGACAACAGTATTGATGGCCATGGGTGCGTCCTCTTGCTTGTGTCAATGCATGGCCAAAAGATCTAGATGTCCTTGTCCTCACAGGATTCACTGATTGCCTGCAGACTTTAAGCATGATGCACTCCATCCTGTTTTGGATCCTAACAAGGCTGGATAAGGTACAAAATTATCTACTGCAGCGACAAACAGCACAGTGAACACAGGAACAAGGAGGCAGTGTCTGGGGTCCCTGGGGGCATTCAGCCTGTAATAGACTTGATTTCCAYGCACACTATATGGGCTAGCTGCTGCTTGGGTAATTGCTGGCTCTCAGTGCCCAGGATTTGGCTTCCTTCTGCCAAATTCTGCCTGACCCTTTGACACGCCAAGGAAGACTTGGCTTACCAAATGCTCTGTGTGAAAAGTCTCACCGAGGCAATAGCTTTGTTTCATCAAGCCACAGTGGGCTGCCCCTCTATCCTCCCGGGTATAAATGAGCTTGTTTCAGCAGGTAGTCCTTTGGGAGTCTGTCTCAGATGAGACAGGGCTCAGGGCCAGCATTAGGGACCCCAGCACCTGGGCTGTGGGCCATGAGATAGCAACATAGGATGAAGAAGYGACTTCCAAGACATGCAAAGAAAAGTGCCTCATGTTCCTATCCACACATTCCATGGGGCAAACACYTCTTCTCCCCACACAAACTTTTGCCTTCAGAACAGCCAAACTAGTTAGTGGAGCATGTCCTTCACCAGTCCCCTAGCTGTCCTTGTTCTGATGTTCAGCTGTTATCTGAGATCTGCTACAGGAGGTCTTCTCACTACCAGCATGGTCTTGGCTTGGCTGTTCATTTCCACTCCCTGAGCTCACTAGCCCTGGGATCAAATGGTGCTGGTAGAGAGAGGCGTTAGGTCCAAGGCCATGCCTACTTAGATTAGCTAAACGTGTCAAGTCATTGCATTCCATTGCAAGGACGTTCCTGCTGGCTGCCCTTTAAAGGAGCAGAATAAGCTCTAGAGAGACCCCCAAAGAGATTCACCTTGCCAGTTGTGGCTGGCAGCTGTCTAGGCAGGCAGCCTTGGGAAATTCTTGTCATTTTGCAGCTCTTGCTCTTTTATAGGACTAGTAGAATTTCTCCATGTAGAGACATTTGTCAATTTGCATAATTAAAGCACTGCAAACTCATCCAGATTCACAGATCCCTGTGCTGGCTCCCTTGAGACTCACCACTTCTCTCCCATGAATTATTTATTGGCAGTGCTGTTTCAAACAGGCCCCTTTGTCTGTCGTGTTTGCTCCAGATTTCATTTCTCCAGTGCAAAGAAGATGCCGTGGTCCTCTGAGGCAGTATGTGGGGAAAGGAACAACCTCATTTGCCACAAATCTTCCTTTTACTCTGTCCATCATATGAGAACAAGGGAGCTCCCTTGAAACTACAAGGCTGCCTGTTGAGAGCAAATTGAAGGAAGTGACCGTATGAGAGCAGAGATTCCTGTGGAACTCCTTGTTGCAGGACAGCCACAATGCCTACTCAGGGTTTTGTAAGGCCTGGGGTCTCTGCACCAGCTCTTGCCTCCCGATGAAGTATTAGCAAGGGGTCGGGGTATCTGGCAGCCCTGGCCCTTGTGCTGTTGCCCAGCTCTTTCTGCGTGGGAAACTGCAAGGCCCTGCACAGGACAGGCCATAATCCCTCTGCTCTCCTGTGACCTTGGAGAAGGCGGCAAAGGGGGCACCTGTGCTGCAGCTGGCACCTCATACTCTCCCATGGACTTGGACTTTCTGCCTTCCCTTCTCACTGTACAGTCTGTGCTTTCACCTGCCACAAGCCCTTACATGGGGATATAGGAGTGCCTGCCCCTCTCAAAGCAGAATAGCATTGCATCTAGTGAGATCACCCATTAGAAAGACTCACTTGCCAGAAGCCACATTTCCCTAGTCTGGGCACCTAGAAGACAGCAATTGGCACAGGACAGAAAGTCAGAGAGACAGGGGAAGGCAGGAGCAAATGGCAGGAGCATAGAGACCTAGCTTGTATATGCAGGCCCTCCCTACCAGAGTCAAGTGTGTGCCTGTAAATCCCACATTAGAGAAATACAAATATTTGTGCTGCAGAAACCCTTCAGATGAAGTTCTTAAGCTCCCCTTCTCTTCAATTCATTTTAGCCTTTCAGAGGTCTGTTTCTTCCTCTGTCTGTGAGYCCTACAGACAGCATTGCTCTGACAGGCAGGAAAGGGGAGGCTGGCAAACCTCTGAAAATCTGAACAGTGCATCTCCTGCATCTTCCATGGCAGAGGCAACTCCCCACAGACTGCATATGCAGCATGAGGAYCTCTCCATTGCCCAGAAATGCCAGGATGCCTGGACTTTTCCTACAGGCCTCTCAGAGGAGTCCACAGAGGAGAATGGGGTTCTAACAACCGGGTTAGGAAGCAAGTATGAARTCAAAAAATGGTAGTCCCAGTGCTGAGTGAACCAGAGCAAGTCTGGGACTGGGTATCTTTACACTGCTGCAAGGTGTCAACTACTGCATACAGCTTTGCTAAAC
Organism: Rhea americana; assembly: GCF_003343005.1. Lineage (NCBI taxonomy): Eukaryota > Metazoa > Chordata > Aves > Rheiformes > Rheidae > Rhea > Rhea americana. The sequence goes on from NW_028186438.1 coordinate 693,899, forward strand.
AGTGATGCAAAGAGTTATGGTAATAGAGCGCATGAGGATCTGATGGTAAGGGAGAAAGAAGTGGTCCACTGAGASCAGAGCCAGGACTCTTTCTAGTCCTATACAGAAGGTCGGCTTTTTCTCCTGGGCTGCCTGGGTTCAGCCTTCACGCTTTCTTGCACTGTCTGTTACCTCCTGCACAAATGGCTCCAGAGTCAGGCACAACACTTGCATCTCTGGGTCTCTGGCTGTCCTGGTGAAAGAGTTTGCAGTTGCAAATTGAGCCCTAAAAAGTTTCAGTCTGCCAAAATTAAATATGCCTGTGCCATACTCATTCTCTACCCACCCATGAATATGTACATGTAGCAACGTGGCTTTTAATAACATAACCATTTACTATTCAATCTCTTGGAGCTGTGCCAGCACACAGGTCTGCCACAGGAGGGAAAGGCCACAGCACAGCAGTTAAGGGCTGAACCTAGAGCACTGGGGTTAGCACCTGGCTGAAGATTCGCTGTGTTTTTGCTATCATAGGCCCTTTGCTGAGCTTGCAGAGTGGGGGCTTTGCAGGCTCCTGGTGACTCTGGTAGTGGACTTTGCTGAATAAACAGCTGAAGATTTTGTACTGGGAGATTGGAGCATTATTCCTGAGAGCCCCAGCTCTTGCCGTGCTCATCAMAAGTTGTGATTACGCCTGCAGTGGTGAGGCCCACATGTGTAATAATCAGCTCCTAGACCCTTCGTTAAATCATACAAGGCGAGAAGTGGTACAGTGCTGTTGGGGGCTGTTGTGAAAACCCTCTGCAAAGGATTTTCACAGTTTGATGGAAACTAGAATATTCATCTGGGTGTCGTTTTTTTTTTTTTTTTTATTTTTTCCTGGAGACTGCTGTTGCTGATGTATTATTTATATAGCAGGAAATTAGACTCTGAGGACTCAAGTATTCTTCAAATAAACTTCCTAATTCTGCCAATTAAGAATGCGCAGGCTGTTGGGTCTGTGGATTGCAAAGAGTGGCAAAGGAGTGAAAGCTGCCCCTGGTCATTGCTCTGATGTGCTGCATCATCAGCACAGTACAGACATTTCAGCTGGAGGAAAAAGATCTTCATCCAAAATCAAATGCATGAGATGTCTCCCTATGAGCTTTATATACAGAAGCTCTTGATGATTTCAATAGGACAAATAACTTTCCTGTGCTCTTAYGGGGGAATCCTGAAGCCCTAGACATGTGGTCTTTTCATTGTAGTATTTTGTAATGAAAACTGGCCTTTTCATTACTACTCACAAATGGCTTCCAAAGCCCAGAAACCATTGTTACAAGCTAGGGGTCATTTAATTAATGCTGTAAATCTTCATGCACTCCTAGTGTAGTTCTAGAACAAATGAGTTGACATGTAATTAATACATAAAAGAGCATCTTTCCCCTTTCCATCCTTTTCTTATCCAAATGGCATTTTTACATGGATTTGCAAGGAATTATATTCCTGTGCCAGGAAATGGGGATTCATTCCCAGACATGGAATAAGACTTGTGCATAGAGCTGCAGAATGGTCTGTTCTTGCCTCCCACAGYGAAGGCAATGTCACAGACAGCAGAAAGGAACAATCAGACCATCTCCAAAATGCAACTGGGCACATGACTATGCCAYGAGCTGCACACACCAAGCTGGGAACAGGATGTTCCCTTCTACCTGGAAAATACTTGGCCTTGGTTTCTGACTAGCGATGTTCGTTTCATACCTAAGAAAAAGCAGTGAGAGGTAAGTTGGTTGTTACCAGTAYATTTATAAATGCTTTTGTGGGTTTCTGCACAGGGATGTTAGACACAAGAGCTAAATGCATATCCTCCACCTAGTGTTGCTATGTGAAAGTTGAGACTTCTCAAAAGACAGCTTCTTTCTCCCCTCCTGTCTCTTTTGCACTGAACAACATCCCTTCTACTACCCCCAAAGAACTCTGCTTCGGCTGAGGGAAAGAGGCTTATGGCTGGAACATTGATTTTTCTTCTTCTTGCTACAAATTTAGTGTTCACTGCAAATGTAGATCTCTCCATCTGGTGGAGAATTAAATGGTCTTCTCTTCATAGAAATGGTAACTCATTCTCAGGGCCAGAACATCATCATTCTGTGTAGCTCTCGCACAAGTGCTACCAAAAGTCTCTGGTGACAGGACTGCCCACTAAAGGAAAAGATCCTCTATGTTCCAGGTCAGGACTGGTTGAGTACTTCCKCTTCTCTAGGTGTATTTCAAGGCAGGTGACTTGGGACTAGCATATGAGGTCTCAGCTAAACATATGGTGGGGAAGAGGTCTGCAGAGATATTTTAGGTTTTTCTAGCAGACAGTCTTCTTTTCTGTGCATCTGCTTGTCCCAGGACTCTGGCCACCRTGCTTCCAGTGAGTGGATTTGTTAGTAAATCTTTGCAAGGCAGAACAGTGTTGAGAAGAGGTCTTCAGTACTGCATGTCAAGGACCAGTCTGGAACAAGACTGATTCCTATGTAACCCTGAGAGAATCGGTCCATCTAGGCAAGAGAAATCCTCATGCCTAGTCCTTAGCTCCAGCCAGAAGTTCCTAGACTGGACTGAAAGAAATAGAGTAGCTCTTACTGTGTTTGTGCTGCAGTGTCACCTCCAATAATCCTGTACTCATGGGCAAGTGATAAGCCCTTACATCGCATGAAGACTCCGAAGCAAATGAGCACAGAAGGGAAGAGCCACCTGAAAGATCAGTCTGGCTAAGCAGATATCAAAGGCTTGACCCACAGGGAGAGGAGCAGTAAATCGTTGTTTTGCCAGATGAATTGTGATGAATTATTTGCCCTACAGTTGGAGAAGCCTTCAGAATCCTCATTGCGGTTCTTCCAGCTTGCCCCTTACAGGCAAGAGATGGAGTTAACACAATCTTCCCCAGGCAAAAGTTGTCCCACTGCAGAGCTATCCTTGCTCAGAAATCTGTCCTTATGAATGATCTAAACCTTTGTTTCTGCAATTYAAGCCTATTATGTCTTTGCATGACCTCAGGAAGGAGGAGGGTAGCTTCTCTTTCCTTCTGTAACTACTTTTTATACCTTGGCAGTGTGTATCTCTCGTTCTACTTTACAGGCTAAACAAGCTTTCCAACCAAGCCTTCAGTAACACTCTCCCTTTGTTCAAAACCCTAGCTTCTGAGGGTACGATATTTATTTTTAAGGTGTTTTATAGTCACARTGGCTGTGGGAAAAGGTGAAATAACTCACTCATCAAGATTCACAAAGCAGAACCCCAAATCAATAGATCCACAACATCGATTAGCTGAAAAAAAATATCAGATACTGTTTCAGGCACCACTTTTATTGTTTGTGTATCACAGGAACCTGTGCATAAGAAGCTGATGGTGGAAGGTCTTCTTTCCACCGTTTTCCCATGCAGCTGTGTAGCCAGATCCCAAAACATGGGCTTGTCTTTGTGTAAGCAGCTTCACATGAGGAGCAGAGATTCTGGAGGGCGCTGCAGAGGTACTGTGGCTATGTGGCCCCTGTTCTCACAGATGCGGTAGATGATTGGTAGATGGCTGGCAGTCCAGTGCCAATTTCTCTGGAAGCATGAAGTTAGTGCCTTTATCAGGCAGAGTGGTGAAGAGCAGAGATGGCAATAGGTATACTCATAAGACTGCTCCATTTCTGTTACCTGTAAGGTTCTCATCCCCTTTTGAATTGGCAATGCTCAAAGCCATAATTGCCAGGTACCTTCTAGATCACCCAGGTGCCTTCCAGAATCTGGCCTTTAATCTCATGTGTGCCTGGCCCATGCTATCTATCTTTCTGTTTGCTGTTGGGTGCAGCACTTTTTGCCATCTCCATCTAGCTATCTATCACTGCCTCCATGTGAGCCTCCCATGCTGGTTGTTGAAGTTACAGCGTTTTCAATTTCATTCTGCTCTAGTGCTGATTTCCAGCTCTACTTCTCTGTGATGCATATGGGCCAAAAGCAGTATGTCTTCCTTCCCTGAACAGCGTGGCCCACCACTGACCCTCAGATACTGCATGAAACCCACAAACTGAGAAAGAGGGAGCAGGAATCAGCTCTAAATTGCAAAGACTTCAGCTCATCTATTGAGTTAGAGAGAGAAAGGCTGCCAGCAGGYACTCACTGGCAGGCTATTTCTGCTTTGAAGAAACTCATGAAATATAAACCACACGTGGCATTAGACTTCTTGTGTCCTTCATGCTTATGAGGGAATAAATGCTTTTCTTTTCAGCTCTAGTGAAAGTAAGGTTTAGCCTTTCCATTTGAAAATGTTGGGTTTGCTATGGAAACCAGTCTCTATTCTGACAGTTCTCCAATCCTTACCCTAGGAAGAATCAGAGACAAAGCTTTGGGGTTGGGAATAATGAACACGAGAGAAAGAGAGGCACAAATCCTGTTCTGCACCTTGCTGGGACAAGTGTGGAGTAACTGGCTGCAGTTCTGGCCTGACTCTCAGTTTGGAAGGTCAGTAATGGAGAGGAGGACTTGTCACRGAGAGGGAAGCATAACAAGGTTCCCTGTTCTTTTCTATTCTGCTCATTTCTACTCTGGTCCTTTTCTTCCTCCTTATTCCCATCCTCTATTCTTCTTTTTCAGCCCTTCCTGACTTGGGCAGATGGAAACAGAAGTCACTGTGCTTTAAAGAGGCAGCACACTTACAAAATAAAAATATATGCAATTAGAAGTTTTCTTTTGTTTTTATCCCACTGTACACTGCCCCTGCCTGGTTGTGTCATGTTGTTCAGTAAAAGAGAGTCAGCCAACTGGCGCAACTGCATGTGACTATTGCTAATTGCCTCACTCAGTGCCATTGCCCTCTCCCTCACCAGGGTCTCTGCGCTACGTGCTTTATGAATATAGAGCAAAACCATATTTTGTACTCTAGAAATCTTCCAGGCTTGGGTACTGACAGTTACTACGACCAATGCCACTGCCTCTTCTGAACGGCAACCCAGCAGAAACAAACCATCTCTGCCCTACCTCAGAGTTAATCTGGACACCAGAGGTTCTGGTGCTGGGGACTGCATGTTTTTTAGGGTTCCATCTGAGGTAGCCTTAGCAGCCCCTTCTTCAACATGGAATCCAGCTTCCCTCCTCTGTCTGTCCTAGTGAGGGAGATACGGACACCTGAGAGCTCTCCAATTCTTGCTAGAGCTGTGCTTTGTGTCATCCGTATTTTTAAAGATTATTCCAATAATGGAAGGAGTAAGTGGTTACCTTCAACGGAGTCAGATTTAAAGATCTCCTGATTAGCAAGGATTTGGCAAGAGCAAACTCTCCAGCTCTAGAGAATATGTTGACAAGGCCTGCAGAGGAGGCTTCCTGTACTGCTGATGTGCTCCAACCTGTCTGTCACTGCATATGCCTAGAATTACAAGTTTTGTAATCAGTTCATCAGAGCAACAAGCTGGGGAATAGATGTTGTTTGTGATGTGTTCTGTGAAGAAATAAGGATGAAACAAAACCCAGACTTAAAATCTATCTGATGGGCAGTTTGCCTGTTGTGTCTCAGGACGATGGCAGAGGAAGCTGTGGAGATGAGATGATGGCATGGGTTGATTGCATTCAGCTTACTGAATTAGAAATCAGCTTGGAATCAGCCTGTTTGAGCTGTGCAGTTCTTTCCTGCCCACAGCTGCTGGGGTGCCAAGATAAGACTAGGATAGATAGACAGAAGCTGTGAATAYGGTGCTCATAACTGAAATTAGTAGAATAGAGAAATGTAATGTCTGGATGGAAAGGCAACGCAGATCAGAGCCTGAGACAGGCTGAGGCACCCAGTCTCAGGCACTCAGCCTCAGAGAGCATGGTAGTAGCCACACGAGTGAGTGCATGACAGCCACTGGGAATGGAAACCTGGAAACCAGGAARCAGCAAAGCTTTCTGCTATGCAAGATTCATCTCCCTTAGGACCTCATACTTGGCTGTAGCATGGACTAGGAACCCTGTAGCCCAGGGAGGGCTGCAGTCACATTGAGACCCAAGGATGTTACTGATTTTTTTTTCTTAGATTTTCACCACTTGCATCTGGCAAAGAAGTCTGCATCTTCTTCTGCTGGCTCAATACCTACTGCATTACCTTTCCTCGCAAAGGTGATGGTTGTCCTTGCACACAGCTCTGATGTGCTTGAACCYTGTGTGACTAACTCTGCCACCAGTGGTGTTGCCTCCTTGCTTTATTCTGAATTTTACAGTTAATTTGTAGACAGCAGAATGCCCTTTGTTGGCAAGTCCACATCACAAACAAGTCCATATAATTCAAGGCTGTATCCGAAAATGTTTTAAAGCTCTCAAACCTTGCTTGCCCTGTTTGGTTAACTACCCAGCAGAGACTGCCGCTGTAGAAAAACACACCCCTATTGTAGTCTCCTCTTCCCTGCTGCTGCCTGTTCTGGGCATTTGCATTCTTTCAGATTATTCCTGCTTTTCTATATCTGGTCAGGAACCAGAATTTTGCAGAGRCCTGCCAGACAAATTCTTGGGATTGACTGTGCTCAGCAGCTGGATATGGGCGAGTAGGAAGAACAGGCCAGTCCTGTAGGGCCCTCAGCTACAGAAATTTCTGTCTCAGATATGATAGTCAGCAGGGATGCTGTTAATAAGCGTGAGTGAAGGAAGCCATCAGGGACTTGCCTGCGTGCAATACTTAGTCACTGTCTCCGCTTCTGAGGCTGTCTGTAGCCTAACAGCTATTTGCAGAGTCAGGAGGTATCAGAGAGGTGGGTCCACGAAGCAGTAAGCTTTCTAGTGWGGCAAGACCTGCTAAGCTCAGGGTCCACACAAGCTCTCACTGAAAGCCTTTGCAAGAGATGCTGCTTAGGAGAAGATGGATCAGTCCARTGTGGATATGTATGTCCAAGATGGTTGTCCAACAACATTCATCTGACTAAAYCTGGGTATCTATGTCTGAGCAAGCGGTCTTGGCACTTTTTATAGTCAATGGAGTCTCAAGCATGATGCTTCTCCTTCATAATGCCTGCTCTTTTTCAGCAGAATTGTGCCCCAGTCTGTTGCCAAGATTGTTTGGATCTCCTTTACCAACTTACAAATAATGAAATAAAACTGAAAATATCATCTAATCTCTGGGATCTGAGGTACACAGCAAAGTCATGCTTGGATCCAGCTGGGCCATAAGGAAGGGGAAACAGAACCTTTTAACATTTAAGACTGCTGTGGATTGCCTCCAGGACCCTTTTTGGGGACATCTGGCTCTTATATTCTCCACAGTAACCCTCTATCCAGTCACCAGCATGTCTGTGACAGATTGATCAGCCTCTGTTTCTTCTGCTACTTACACCAGGTCTGCAAATCACAGCACCTCCTCCTGTCTGTCTGGCCTCCCCAGGAGYAGTTAAATCAACTCTAAATGAGCTCTTTTAAGAAAATGAAGGCAATTGGTGTTGAATTATTGCAAGGCGCAAGGGCTTTCTAAAAAGCAATGAGCACTTACTGGTCATCTGGACTCCAGAAGGCATAGTCCTTAAATCAAAATCCACAGGTCAAATTAAGTAGTGTCACTTCCACACTTCCTTAGCAGAATCTCCTCCASTGTGTTGTCAGCATCTTTCTTCCTCCCTGTTGTTACTGTAAAGCATCCTCTTCCATATGATTCCTGTGTGTTCTCTGTGTGCCTCTTTTCAAGCTTGCTTTTATTAAYTGTCTGACTTCAACTGGTTTACAGAGATCTTCTCAAGTTATTTCCACATTACCCCCTTTGGATGTACAGTGAGGCCAGGTAAAATCAGAAAACAATTTTGGTAAATGATATCTTGGTGCTGGGACTTCTCAAGAAAGGGGTGTCACTTGTTTTCGGAGAGTGCTGAGATTTATGGGTCTGGCATYGGGCCTTTCCTCATCCACAGTGTTCACAAACAGCAGCTACAAACTTCAGCTTCCCACACAGAAGAAAACTGTGAGAAAACAGACTGTTTGGGATGTTTTCATTCACCTTCTTTCTGTTGGGATGTTGGGAAAGAAGTGAGTTAACATTTTTATCTTTTTTGCCAGAAAAAAAGAAAAGAAWTTTTTTTAAAGAAGAAAGCTTTAATGAATTCTGAATCCAGAAGCTAGGACTTTGCTAACTATCRTAAGATCAGTGACAAAATTCTGAAAGTTAGCAAGACCTGCAGCATAGGAGGTTTTATATGTCTCCCTCTTTGACAGCTGGGCTGAGGCTCAGTTGGGATTCTTATTCCTTTTTCTTCCCTCTTGTTGTCTTTCCTGAGCTGTACAAGTGAGAGGGGCAATGGGATCAGAGCAGCCTACATTTAACGCAAAGGTAATACATTCATCATCAGTTTAATCCACTAATTTTGGTGTTGTGCAGTGGCAGTGAGTGACAGTTCTGTAATCTCACTCAAGGAAGTCACTGTGTGGGTCATATTCTGTCAAGGAAGCTACAGGTAATGTTTTGACTTTCTTGTTTGAATTTCATCAAGTTTAAAAGCATTTCAGAATTCTCTCTTGTTTTGTCTGTAATGCTAATATCAGGGGAGTCATGATAAAATGTCATTCCTCTCTGAAAACACATTTTTTGCAAGTGAGACAGCTGTTTTGGATTCCAAACAATACTGGGGCATTTTGGGGGCACAGTAAAAAGAACAAGGCCTGGAGTTCAGCACCATGGAACAAGTTGTAATAGCAGTCATAGCAGAGATACAACAGCTGTTTGTATSTTCTAGGAGAAAAGGATGGGAAGAGTCTTCTACGCAGCCCTCAATGACCTCTGTCTTTCAGAGATATGCCCTCTTTTAATCAAGCATTTATTAATTATTTCTCAACATGAGCTCTGCCATATTTTTACCTAGGTGTCCTTAATTCTGAAGATAATTATCTGTCCCAGATTACTATAGCTATAAAAAGTCTCCTACCCTTCAACATGCTTAGCCATACAACTCCACTGTATAATAGGGCAGAGCAGTTATCCTCATTGTTTAAGGAGATGTTGAGTCCTGGTTACTGGGGTACTCAGTGTRCACTCTTGGGTACTCAGTAGACATAAAAAGTCCTGAAGTTAGAGAATTACATAACGTTCCTCAAAGTCTTGTAGCAGAGAAAATGTGTTCCCACAGCACGCTGTCGTCTAGGGGTGAGGCACCCAGGCTGCCTTGGATCAGCCTGGACTAGTTGTTTAAAATAGTCCAGCCACAGTGCTTTGTGTAGGCTGCTCTTCTCCACTACAGCTGCATTTGCAAGTACAAACATAAACCAACTTCATTGCTCATGTCATTCCCACAGACACCCATATRCAGTTATGCAGTTGAGATATCCTTGAAAGTCAGGCCAAGAAGGAATGATTTCTAAATAATTACTGATGGTTTCACTGGGTCTTCTGGGTGAAACATACCTATTCTAGTATCATCAGAGACAAAAAAAGAGATTTAGGAGCTGATTTTGAGTCAGAAAKCCCTTTGTGCCATGCTGTTGGGCTTCCTGGCTTCCAGCACCCACCCCGAAGTTATGTAATACATGTGAAGGAAGAGAGTGTGCTCTGCAGTTTCTTTTTCTCAAACAGGACACAGCCAGCAATGCAAGGATCCAGAGGGAGCAAGCGGGGGCAGCAAGAGTTTATAGGCAAGAGGACAGAACATACAGCAGTGGAGAAAAACTTATGTCCTCACTCCTCCTTAATGAAGTGTATCTGATTTCTAATTCCTAGATGAGWTATATAAAATACACAAAACAGTCATCAGAGCAGGGACAGAAATAGGCYTTCTCCCTTCTGCTCGCTGTCCACATCCTGGGTTCATCTCCTGCCTCATTCTCTACAAGCTTTTGTTGTATTTGTCATGGCAGRTCCAAGCTCAGCACATTTAGTTTTTCCGTCCTTCCTGCTAATGTTACCGATCCAACCCTTCAGTATGCTTGTTTTCTCTTGAATTCTCTTGGATGCGGTTCTGAGGTCAAGAGTTCAGGTGCCTGAAAATGACCCTCTTTGAAGTCTTCCCCTTTCCCTATTGAGATGCCACTGYCTTGACTTTGGGATTTCACCAAGTTTTCAGAGTATAGTCAATCTAAACAATTTGTGTGAAGATCCTCATCTTGTGCAACTATAACAATAGCATCAGATGATCATCTCAAAAAGGATGTTCTTGGCTGTTTAGAGACCTGATTTTATATGCAGGGGMTTTGCTTTCCACTCCTTTAAATGGTCTTTCTGTTTCTCTGGGATCTCCCTCATGTTCTGTGCACTAACTCATTAGTGCCAAAGGTTTTTAAAAAAATATAGTAGTCATATGCAAAAAATTTCAGCTCACTTCATTTCTGCTTAGGTAGGCAGTCCATCAGAATCTCTTTTTGCTTGTAAAGATTCTTATTTGGCTACCCTCTGTAACTCAGTTCTTTCAGAGTTCCTTGTGGCATACTACTGCTGAGAATATGACTGGGGTGGCACTGATAGCAGTTGTTTTGTTGTTTGCAGTGAGTCTGGATTTTTGGAGCTGATGTATTTTCTATTTCTAATGCTAGAGTCACTGCAGAGGCCATGTTCTAAAATGCCAGAGTATTTGTACTTTCTTTTGGGGATAATGGGTCCGTCCCTTCATCTGATGTTTGACTCAGACTCCCTCTCTTAAAGGCTGGCCTTCCTCGTTGTCACATTGGTGCATTCATTAGTTCATRTTTCATGCAAATATGATTTGAAATGTTCTTAATGGTCTTAGAGAAAGCTATAATACCTTTCTCTTACTTCGTATATTATTTAAGATAGCCCACATAGAAAAGGTGATTGATGGTAAATGCACACTGGCAGCTGACCCACCATTAGAAGGGCAGGTGAAGTAGATGCAGAAGAGCCAGAGGAGATGATGTGTTCTTTTAAAGGATATGTCACAGGTGTGAGAGRTAGGGTGGAATATTTCATTATATCAAAACCAGTTCACAATGTTCTTTCCAGTACAATACATTCTCAGTATTTTCCAAACCACCAACACAGAACTAAATCAAAGTCTTATGGACTGTCCTTAYTATCCTGAAGGTTTCTTCTCTCTCTTCTCTCTCTTTTACCTTAATTTGGTAGTTACCACCAGTTTATTAGTTAAAGATAGTGCCTTCACGTCTCTTGTATTTCAATTGTTTAAATGAGTGACTTAGTGGATAATTCATGCTGAGTGGTTAGATCTGATCAGTAGTCATAGAATCTATATGCAAATGAGTGGCCAGTAGTTGACAACCATTGAATTACATACATTTTTAATTTTTATATCAGTGCCATGCACTACTCATTTGCTCATTTCAGATAGTCTGCAGGGCTGTGCAAATCTCAGATGCACAAAAKCTTACAAACAACTTAGCAGAAACCAGAGGTGTCCCGTGTTGAAAGTATTTTCCAGTTCTCTGTTTCTTCTTTTGGTTTAGATTTTCTTCCGAATCTTTTCTCAATGTCTTTCTGCCATGTAACTTCACTCTTGCTGTCATGACGCTTAGGAACAGTTGAACTTTCCTCCAGACATAGAATCATAGAATTGGTAAGGTTGGAAGGGACCTCTGGAGATCATCTAGTCCAACCCTCAAATGAGTGGCCCGTATGGGGATTGAACCCACAACCCTGGCATTACCAACACTATGCTCTAACGAACTGAGACATGAGGGCCTCCTATGGTTATGAAAGCTATTGTTCTGCTCCTCCTGACATTCCAGAAAATATTTTACTATCATTAAAGAGTTTGATTTGGTTTTGTGTATTAATCCCGCTATCAATCCTTAACATTTGCTCAGAGATTGCAATGTTACCTTGTCTTATTTCTTYAGTAACTGGCCTAAGTAGTCAGATTTCCACATGCTCCTTTAATATCTTCTCTCTAGTTTTTGAAGTTACTCTCTTTAGAAATGATTTTAAGGTTTAAGGTTTAAAACCTCTTTCTTGAAGAGGTTTTGTCTCCCACTTCCTCATCCTCTGGAGAGGCATTTATTGTGGGTACCGGGATGTAACATTGCTGTTATTTCACAGACCACTCTGTCTGCAGCTAGTATAAGCTGATAMATTTCAGTAAAGTTGTGACTCCAGTATGGAACAAAGCTGGGGAGACTTTTACTACTATCTGTCATGAACTTTCAACCTATGCACAGAGGTGGTCCTCCAAGTTCACCTGTGGATGTGGAGTCTCTTTTTCTCACCATTTCCAAAGGTTTCTTGGTGCTTTGGATAAGCAAAACATCAGATCCCAAAGAGCTATTGTAACTGTGATAAACAATAACAAGAAATGTACTCTTCTTGCTAGTCTCTAGGAGCCCCAGGCAAGAACTAACATTATATAATGCAAGCACAGAATGAAAATTCAGTTTCTAGTAAACTACCGTCCATTCACTCGTTATTGACCATCTTGCAACTCTCTGACAGTGTCTTAGATATGGCTATTTTTTCTATAACTTTTTCCCTTTCACACTGATTATTTGGAAGGCTGATCATTTTCCCCAGAAATAGCTGCATTTTTCTAGTCTATATCAATCTTTTATTTCTTCCACAAGCATCCCTCTCATTTTTCTATCCCCACTGAAGCTGAGAGATTCTCCAACTCAGTAGGGGCAAATTTAATTAACCTGCTATTTTCTCCCTCCCTCATCTAGATCATTAATGAAGGTGCCTAATGTGTCTGGGTCTAGTGTTGGTCCCAATGGCCTATCACAGTACACATATCTTCCTCTCAATATATTAACCAGTTAACATTAAGTTTTAATTAGTATCATACAGCCAGTAGTAGTAGTTCCTCCAATCTGGTATCAATTCTTGTGTCCTGTAATATATCAGGAGTGACTTGTTTCATGTTTAGATGTATATCATCTGTCCACTCAATTTTTCTGGCTAATTGGAGATCAAGATATAGGTCTTTGCTTCACATGAGGAACTGTAGGGATATGACAATCAAGTCCCTCACTATCCTGGATTTATGGCTGAAAGAGGGCATATACCAGCCAGACCCTGAAAGTCTCTTCACATACATGTGGCCAAGTGAGTTCCTGCTCAGTGAGGTCCATCAACATCTGGAGACTGATGCATGRACCCTCACACTCTGGTAGGTGGCAAAAGAATTTATGTGCTGTCAGATTCAGAGGCAGCTGAGAGGATTTTTGAGAACCGTTATGGCAGCTACATTTTAGGTGTTAAATGCTCTCAGAAGTGGGGGTGTTGTTGCCACTGCAAGTGCTACTGTTGTGTTCAGCTACCAACCACTGTTGCTGTTTCACATGCCTTGCTGTTCTCTGAACGACCAGAGACAAGGGGATGCAGAGCTGTGGGAACACGCTAGAGTACCAGGGAGATGAAAAGAAGGACATAAAACTTGTTTGAKCTCTCTTCAGGCAGTGATTCTGAACAAACCAACTAACCAGATACCCCTTTCCCTTACCTCATCCCACAACCCCCTCAGGAGAGACCTTCCAAACCTAGGATTAGCTAGTTCCATGATGATAGCCTCTGTGCACCAAGAACTAACAAGAGGGCTAAGAGGCATGTGTCGCCTTCAGCAGGATTTAAACACATTAGATGAGAGGAGAAAGAAATAACTGCTGGATTTAAACATGAACAAATGTCAAGCCATGGGTTTGGGAGTGGAAAAACTGTAAGGTGATGTCTAAATTGCCAGGAAAAGAACTAGAATGTTCTGATAATGAAAAGGATTTAGGGATTCAGAAAGCATTAATCTGAGGTTGGGAGGCACGTGGTGGTGCTTCAGCAAAGGAGGCTAAGAGTACCCAAGTACCATGAAATGTATTCTGGGAAGAAAAAGGATCCAGAAGTTATTTTAACACTGCAAGAACCACAGGGAGCCCCCAGTAAATCCCAGCAGTACACATGTCTGAAGACATAGGGAGTGTGGACTTGAGGGCAGGACACAGAACTCCCCTGGCAGATGGACCCTGCATAAATACAAAACAGTGAGCGAAGGAAAACAGAACATTTCAGTTTATGGCAATGTGAAGAAGAAAAGCCACTCTGATGATGACTAGGAGAAAAATGTGAACAGAACACACTTGCTGCAAATACACACCAGCAGAGACCAGGATAAAAGTGATGTTGAGTCAAGAAGAGAATGCTTGCCTTTGGAAATAGGTCCAACATGGGCTTGGTCTCTGGAGCACTGGAAAGACATCCTTCCTTGAGGTAACATTTTCTCAGTCAGTGCAGAATTTGTCCACAATTCCTTCTACTCTAAACCTGAGTGGGTCTTGGCTTCTCCATGTGTGCCCTGTTTTACACATTTGGTTGGTGGATCTGTTGCTGCTTTTTACATGATATTATTGCAGGATCCCAGTTTGACCAAGCTGTCCAACAAGTGGAGTCATTTTAAACTGTTTTCTCAGTAAAAAGCAGGGAGTAGAACTGATGTGCTGAGAAATGTTCTGTGTGTACACTACAGAGAGTTTGCTCTAAGGCAGGTTACTGCAGTGGTAGAGACCTTGTATTTTATTGAAAGGTGAATACCAAAGCAGATGTTAAAGGTGGTGAAGTAGAAATGGCAGCCTCTAAATCCTGGGTGGAAGTAGGTTTTCATGAGGAATTAGAAATAAAGGAGCCTTTCTGACTCAATCTAATCACGGTGAGATTGTCCAAGGTGCAAGGAGACAAGCCCAGTCTGAAATTCTTAGCATTTCTCTGAAGTATTTGTGATTCTCCTACATGAAATCCTTTTTCATATGAAACCTGAAGCCTTTTTCCCTGTACAGGACTTCAACGGGTTTGCTGGGCAGAGTGATTTGCTGGGTAGTTTTTGTGCAGTTTCGCTTTTGGGGGGCAGCAATACCAAAAGGGTTTATATGTCAAGGCCAGCACATTCTTTCTAAGCATGTTTTTCTGGATAATCCCTATTGGAACTGGCAAGGTTTGCTTTTCACAGAGTCACGGAATCACATTCTTGCCCTTGTCATAAATTTCACAAGCTATTTCCTTAGAGCAAAGAGAGTTTTCTTCCAATTTGGCAGGGACAAGAGAGCAGGGGAAACTGAGTAAGCATTTTCTCTTCAAATCTACTTCTGTGACTGTATCTGTATGCCCATGGATTTTAGGGCAGAAACCTGGTGACTGAAATTGTATAATTACAAGCCTAAGAATGGGTGTCTGAAGACATCAGAGTTTCTATTAGTTGTTTCTGTGACAGGTGGGCATTGTCAAACAATACCTAAGTGAGCTCCAAATGAACTTGACTTTGGAGTCAGCAGGAATGGGTGCACCAGGAAACACACCCATGACATGTCAAGGACCCCAGCTGCAACTTACCAGCTCACTCAGAGCTTACACAGCATATACCATGCATGCAGACCTTGAGATGTGCAGAATTCTGAGAAAGACATCTGACCTGTTAGGTCCCTATATACCTTAGGGATTTGCTCCCTGGACAACAAAGGATTGTGGCTGTTTCCAGAGTGCCATAGACCAGAGACCTCTCTGATTTCTCTTCCATTTCTTACCTTGAACTGCATCAGGTGCGGAAAATCCTAAAGAAAGTAAAATCAATATGCTGGAATATGCTTTTTACAGGTAGTTAGATAAGCGATATTCTGTTTGTAAATGCATATATTTTCTGTCAAGCGTTGTTTTAGTGCCTGATGCTGTTACTCTTAACCTCAGGGACATCCTACAGGAATGAGTTTGCCACATGCATATTTTGTGATCAAGAGGTAGTTTCTATTGATAATTTTACTAATTTCATCTTTTTTCACTTCAGTTAATTCCTTTGATGACATGATTTTTATTTCCCCCGAAACAGCCGCTCATCATTAGTCTCCCTCACTGTTCTGAGGGAGGTGAATTAAACAAATAAAAATGGCAAATGAAATGGAGAAAAGTTTACTTAGTATCATGAAATATTAATAGTCTCTTAATATTAAGGGAATTTAGTCTTGCTGCACTAAAAATGCTGTGTATGGAGTGACTGAACTGCAGAGTATAGAGTCTGTGTCCCTGTGGAGCTTTGTACGTCCTGGCTGTAGTATAATGGTTGTCTTCAATAAGCTTCATAGTTTCGTTCTTTTAATTAAGTAATATGCTTCAGGGGTTGAAGAAAAATGTGTTTGCACAACCTTCCTTTCTCAGACAAGGTCAGCAGTGGGACAGCAATACCCACCTTGTGTGCTATAGCACAGAAAAGAAAGATTATTGATTTGACAGGAAGGTAGCAGAGTGGCAGGGGATAGGTCCTAGAAAAAAATAACGTGTCCTAGAGAAAAATGCTTTGAGTCTCATGGAGTCAGTGCTAAGAAAATCTTTTATTTTCTTTGAAATTACTGAGAGTGCTAAGGCTACTTGCTTGGAGAGGTTGTGAGGTAGTGTCTCTGGAGAGAGATGCCCAGCTGAGGTAAGACATCATTCATCAAGAATGGTTTATGGAGAGTGACAGTAATCTAGTTATGGATTGATGTATAGGCCACATCCAAAAGAGTGTTCATGTGAGTATTGTCAAGGTGGGCTGACATAATCCTAATTTTAATTTCTAATAAATACCAGAAAAACAGGGCAGTCCCAGGACTGGGAAAGACCTGTGCCACACCCTTGGTAGAAAGCAGTGAGTGGGAAAGCCAAGGTAAGGAGAGGCTGCTCAGTTTCATCTTCGTGCTGTGCAAGAAAGGGGAAACCTTAACATAGACGAATATCAAAGGCATAGAAATACCATTCATTTAAGTCAGCAGATTTCCCTGAAAATACTCTCAGAGTCAATAGGCTTCTCATTTTTTTCTAGTAGTGTTTTTAAAGACGTTGCTGTAGCTATTATTTATTAATTGTATTGCAACAACTCCAGACATAGTCTAAAGTCTTCATATATTAGATGTGGACAAAAAAGGTATCTCTGCTCATGTATCCTTTTTTTCATAACATGTTTAGACATTTGTCAGATATTTGATTTACTTGGTCAAAAATACATTCTTGAATCAATGATCAGTTATTAAATGAATTAAGAAACAGACATCTGAAAGCTCTCAAAATGTGATTGTTGTAGGGGGGATCATCACTGAATGGACCGGTCAGTGGTATCTTCACAGGATTCAGCTTTCACTCCACTGTATTATAGTATTTTTGCAAGTGATCTGCAATATATATATAAATTGGATGCCTGTAAAGTTTGCAGCTGACTCAAATTTTGCCATGATAAATTATGATGAAGGCAAATCTCTAATTCAGAGCAATTGCAATTGCTTGGTAGACTGGCAACAATGAAACAACATGAATTTTAATATAGCTAAGTGCTAGGTCATCCATCTCAGAGCACAAAATATAGGCCACTTTGTCAGGCTGGGAGACTGCACGCCTGAGGGCAGCAACTCTAAAATTGATCTAAGGGCCATATTGGATAACAGGTGATTATGAACATTTAATGTCCTGTAGTAGCAAAATGGATGAAAATGCTACCCAGATAGAGAAGGGAATCTGAAGTCTGAATAGGAAGTTTTTATTAATCTTGCTTAAAAAGCTGGAAGATTCTATAATCTAGTATAYCTGTAATGAGACCTAACATGTGGAAGTTCAATCTAGGGCTTTCAGCAAGGAAATCTGGTGCAAATTCCTAGTGATATACTGTGGGATCTTCAAATCCAGAGTGGGTGCCTGTCCTAAGAGATGTCATGCAACTCAACCACGCATTTGGCGCTGGCAGCAGAAATTGTAGCCTTCAGAGAAGCTCAAGCATTGCCCAGCCTAGGGGCTGGGATCCCTTCCCCATTGCTAGTCTGTTGATTTGCATGCAAACAGGTAGGTGTATCATTAGCATCCTATTGTATTCTTGTTCAGTTTGGCTTCACAGAGTCTGCATATCTCAGAGAAATATGTTTATAGAATTGCGAGTGTCATATTTCTTATCTGGCTAGAGTGAATAAGAGAGCTGCAGAAGGGCAAGCAAGCATGTCTGATGTTGAAACTGCAAAGGAGACAAAGCCGACATCTGATAAAGACAGCGCCAGTTGAATGACAGTTATTAAAAATCAGTCTTGGCTTTTACTTGGGAATGGAAGAACRAACCATGTGAATGTACTGTAGGCCTTGAATGTATGCCAGGGAGCTAGGGAGAACAGTGGGGAAGGATGCCAAAAGAGAATGGGAAGAGGAGGCTGAGAAGTGGAAAGCGGGGCTAGCCTGGACTGACATTCTGCTGCATCAATGGAGGGGATGAGGACAGTGCTGAGTAATGTCCTCTGTATGCACTATGGAGAGTTTGCTCTAAGACATCTTACTTCAGTGGTAGGGAGATTGCATTTTATTGCTTGGCTCTGCTACCCTGCAATCCAATGTGATGACTTGTAGGGTGGTATGGAGAACCTTGGTCAGATGCACTCAGAAAGGAGTGCATTGACAGAAGTGCAGCTCAAGAAAATGGATACACAAGACCAGGAGAAATTGTTTTATTTGAAAGCAAAGGTTGACTGAGAAATGCTGTAGCTGAACAAGAGAAAAGAACAAATTTTGTTAAGAGGACAGTGTTGTCATAAGGCTAAATTGAATATATTGGTTATGAATACAACCGGGCTATAAAGAAATTTTATTGCTGTCCTCAGAAGAAAGAGTTTCTAGAACATTTTCCTGCAGGAGTAGCAGGTCTAACAACTTCTTCAGCTTGCATCTGAGACTTGATGAGTTTGAAGCAGAAGCATATGGTGCAGATGCTAGGGGTAGTAGTGAGCAGGGTAGAGAAATATGATCTTCACTGACCCAGAAGTTTCCATTCTTTTGTTCTCATTTCTAAGTATTTGCAAAAGTCTTTGTGTCTAAAGCTGAAATTAAAATGCTCCCCCTGTTCCTGTCTTGCCTGCATCTCTTGAGGCATTCACCCCTGAGCTGTTCCTTCAGATGCTGGGGTTGTCCWTGCAGACAACCAAAATGAGATAATAGAAAAATTTACAGATTTTTCTGGAGCAACTTTTCTTTCTAATCTATTTCCTAGACTTCTTTCCATCATTACACAGTATCTGCAGATGCTGATTCTGTAGCAAAAGCTGAGATAAGTGTTATTTTAGAAGAAAACCGAGAAAAATATTGCTTAGTGCAATGGGGCATTTCCAGGGCTGAAGACATGGGGGTAGGATTCACAGCTGGCAGGTGGGGTGTAGTCCCAGATGGCTGGGGGAGAGCAGGTGTAAATGCCATCTGCAGCTTTATCTCTCCTGTTCTGTGAGTCACTCACCCATAGTACTTTCATCAGTGCCAGGTTTGGATATGCAGGAAATTCCTGTTTCTTAGTAATAATTTTTTGAAGTATTTCTGAGATACCTTGGGCTCCATGAGAGATCTGAGTCACTTCAGTAACCAGAGTTTACTTCCTTTGGACACTTGTTTGTCCCTAATTTTTTTCACAAGTATGATACAGAGAATATTGTCTTCTGTAGAAACCAGCTTTGGTTTCGAATGCATGTTTTCTCACTCAGTTGCTCAGTGTAATAGAAGAGAAACAYGAGGCATGGACATCAGCAGTTTCATGGATGGTCCTCTTCACGCAGTGCTGCTGGATGTGTCCCTTCCAGATAAGGAGGAAATTAGGATCTTGGCCATTTATGATGCACTCAGTCTTTTTTATAAGACCCAAGGACACCTCAGCTATTGTGTTAGGGGGAGTTACAGGTCCTTTTCAGTCTGTTTTCTAATGCAACTTGAGATCTACTAGGATTTATTCAGACCTCTTGCCTCTCATCTGACTGCCATATCAGATATTTKCCTAGAACTTCTGCCTTGCAAAAGGACTTTGTCACAGACTATCCCCTGCTTTGTATCCCTTCATGAGATTTTTGCCTCTGCATCTGCTATTGCCATGGTACTTGGTAACATATATAGTATCATGTCAAACTCAAGTGCTTGGAGCCAGATCCTTCGGATCACATGTTCTCTGCTAGGTACAGCTGCTGGTGCTGACAATGACCTAAGGAAGGCTGTGGTGCAGGGAGTTTTGTGGTGTCACAATAGGGTCAACTAAGAATTTTGTAGRGGACAGTATAGAGGGTCAAGGGCAAGACAAGGCCAATACTTCATGATGTGTCTGCAGGAGAGTCAAACATAGCTATGAATCCATCGTTGTTCCCATAGTAGGCAACTGTGTCTGATCACATCCTCAGAGGGGATACAATTTCTATGTAGAGTGGAGAAACCTGCTCTTCCCTGAGGAAGAAAGAGTACAAGAGGAATACTGGGAAAGTATGGGTGGGCTATCAGTGAATAGGACCTATGCTAGCCACGTGGAATGGATCAGAATTGAATGGCATGAGGATCGRGGTTGAAAGGGATCAGCTCATGTAATAGTCCTTCTATATAGGATTTTTTGGGGCTTTACATGTCTTTTTTTTTTTTTTCCCCCTTCTGGAGCAAACTGATCTCTGCTGCATAGCCACATCCTAGGAGACAGTCATTGGGGTGGGCTGCCCTTGTTAGCTGATGTGTCTCTGGCCTTGCCCTAATCCGTTAGCTTGAGGTCACCCAAAACCTAAGGAAGAAGCACCTTTTCTGTCCTGAGCTGACATCAGCTTTTACATCATTCAGCATAAGAATTATCTACAAAAGGATAGATGGCTTGCTGGCATCCTTTCTTCCACCTCTCTGGTAGGAGCCAGGTGGAGCAGCAGTGGATTGCAGGCAACAATTTATCATCACCTGCACAGGTTCTGTTGGGATCTAGTCCACAGAGCAAATAAGCTTTTTCTTCTGTTCTCATTTCACATATACATTGTTCTGGTGTGGGTTTTGATTTGCGTTTGGTTTGATTTGTGACAAACCCTTTTACTTCATGACTCTAGATTTCAAACATAGTAAGATCTTCCCTTCCAGATGGAGAATAGAAGGGAAAAGCATAGATGGAAGCAGGACAAAAGGAAAACATGTAGGTTTACTATATCCCACATGATAMCAGTTGTCAATTCTGCCTCTACTGATAGAACTGGCAGAGACTTGCCCCATCAGGTGAGGTAGCAGAGCACAGTGGTGGCAGGACTACTCTTCAAAGTATGGCCTAGGATACTCATAGGAGACCAGGCTTTAAATGCCTAAGAGTGTAATATCATATTAAGTTTCTGAGCAGAGTTTATTCCTCTTTTTATGAAAACCGTTTGAGAAGCATCTTTAACCTGGGTTGATACGTAGGACTTACCAAGTTCTTATTTCTGTGAACTATTGCTTCAGGTTGCCTGCTGGCTCAGAAGATGTCACTAGTTACAGTCAACTTACATTTTAAGATTTGGGCACAACCGTGAAAGACGATAATATTTTTGTTTGAAGGGAAGTGGATATTTGGGGACATGATTTACTGCAATAAAGAGGTTTAATGGTAAAATTCATAACCACAAACTACATGGCAGATGTAATTCAGAATTTATAAATATAAAGTAATGTGCACTGGCAAAGAGCCCAGGCCTTTGCCTAAACAAACACAATGATGGGCTCTAAATGCGCTATTGCCACTTAGCAAAGTTATCTTGCTGGCTTGGTGAAGGGTTCTCTGAAAAGCTCATCTTGATGCTGAACGATGGTTTAAATGAAGGTRGAATGCTAGGACATGTAAGGAACAGATCAGCACATCTAAACCTGTGTATTAGTCCATGCTGCAGCTGCATTCTGAATCTGTCCTCAGACAGGTGAAGAGGACCTAGAAAAGGTGCACAGAAGTGGAGCAAAAATCACTAGAATAGCTTTCATACAATGGCCTAGAATCTAAAATTGAAGGAGTGGAAAGAAGGCTGCCTGGTCTATTAAAGAAACATGGAAAATAAATGCTTATTCATTGTTTTTCGTGATGCTGTAACTGGAAGAACCCAGGGAAACATTCAAGAAGCAGRGTGTGAACAATCATTACACAACACCTCAGCTGTGGAACTCCTTCCCAACTAAATGTTGGAGATGATCCAGAAGAAATCAGACAAATCAGTGGACATTAGATCCATCAATAATATATCCTAATATAATGTGAATTTTGTCTCAGGCAGTCCCTAGGCTTTGCTTTGATATTGGAGAACATGCTAAMGAAATATTCACAGTATTTTCTCCATTTAGTATTGCCCTTTCATAAACATCTGCTCCTGACCACTGAGCAGATCAACCCAAACTGGCCTTTGTTTGACTCAGCGCAGCTCTTCTCAGGTTCTTGTATTGCAATGAATTGGGTTTTCTCTTTCTCATTTCCTGGCCTCAGRGGGAAATACTAGACTATAATTATTGATACTAGTGTTATTATTGTAAGGGAAACTAAAGACTCCTGCATTTAAATCCCTTTATGTTTTCCCCTATGAAGGATTGTTGTGACTTTTTCTTTAAGACTCTGACAACTCCATGGCTTGCTGCAAGCCTTTGAAATTCAGGAAGAGGAAAACTCTCTGACTAGAGAGAAGGTTCCCCTTGCCTCCCTCCCCCACCCCCCACCAATAAATTGTGTTCAAATTGGCTGAAATATATATTATTAAATATCACCTTTTCTTTTCTCTCCCTGATGTTGCTGGGGGAAATGTCGGCAAATCACCAAAAGAATAACTCATCCCAAATGTTCTGAGGTTGAATCAATAATGCTGCTGAAATGCTGGACATACTAGAGAGCCACTGGCAGGGATGGGGAGTATTGCYGGCTGGGTGCTGCTTTGGCACATGCCCATGAATGGATGGAGTAGTCCTGGTTAAAGTTTCTGCTGCATTCAACTCTCAAATGGATCGTATAGTTGAGCTCTAAGCAGAGCTGAAGAATCGATATTCAACCCCCTTTGAAAATTTGTAAGGAGTGATTCTAAGTATTGTGTGTGATATAACCTGCTTTTACCTTTTTCTCTTAACAATATCCCTGCAATATTAAATCTAAAAACTGCATTAAGGCAGTATTATTTCGGTGGAAAAGATGAGCACTCAGAAGTTAGGAAATGGCACATCTACTGCCTCCATCCCCTGCCTGAATGTATTACCAAAATGACCTTTTATTACTGATTGCATAGCATATTTTTTCTGCTGAWACCCTGTCTCATTCCGGATAGAGGATGATTATACCAGACATCAGAAGTAAGGCTGTACTGGCAAGAAGAATGAAGACCTCTACAGTCCCAAATGATTAATGGATCTAGGTGCAGTCCCAGAGCATGTGGGACCAGAGACTGTGCATACAGAAGTTAAGGGTGGGATTCAGGTGTCTAAACAATGCTGTCTCTTGCCATTCATATAACACCTGGCTCTCCTGAATGAACTGTGTCAAATCTTCTAGTACCATTGTTGATTTCTCAGACCCTCAGAGGAATTTGAAAGAGAATTAATTGCTTATTTTTAGGCAGTTGGGATTCTGCACTAGAACAAGACATAGGTGTCTTGGTGTGATCTAGGAGTCTGAGCCCCAGCAACAGTCTCTGGAGCTGACCCAGGCAGCAAAGTCTGGAGAGCAATTCAATGTCCCTGGAGCAGACAGGTCACTCCAGTGACTGTGCTGGCCAGTTATCTGGACAGAAGTGTCTGAGGCTTATCACAACATCCCCATAGAGCTGCAGATGTGACACAGAACCCTGAGAAGCCCTGTAGCCTTCTGGTGCAGCTGGTTGTGAGGTGGCTACCTGAGGGCACTTGCATGGTAGTGGACACCTATGTGTGGGCATCTGAATGTAGTCCCTCATCTSCAGTGTCTGCAACAAGAACTCAGGTACCCAGTGTGCACCAAGACATTGACTGGCATGTTTTAAATATCTATATTTGAGATCATAGCCTGCACCACTGCCTGTTAGGGATAAATGTGCAGTCAAAGACATGCCATGGGATTTGGCCCTTTTCAAGGGGGACTATGCAAGGCCAGCTTTCTGGTATGGCCTGTGTCTGCAGACTTACCTCATCTTCCAACAGTCACTTTGAGCTGTCCACACATTGTGATGAGAAGAGATGCAAGCTGGACATACTGCCCAGTGGCCATACAGCTGACAATGTCAATCCACTATAGGGCAATGACCTCAGTAAACCCATCTGAGATCTGTTCTGTTAGCACCTGCTCTGGATCCATCATTCCCCAGAGCTGTAACAACTACTGCTTCTCTCAAGTGCTTGTGTGGCAACAGAATCATCTCTTCTCCTTTTCTTGCTTTCTCCCCTTAAAGTCACTCCAGATGCACTATCACAAAGATTATGAATCAGCCTTCCTCTCTGTGAGGAAGAGAGAGGAGGCAGCTGAAATGAGAGAAACTCCAGCCTGAGTGAAACTAGTCCAAATCATTTTTCCTTACTCATCTCACTTCACCTTCAATTTCAAATGCATGAAAGTGCAGCACCTATTTCTGTGAACCCCCACACACAAAGTAGGAGACACTGAAGTTGCTTTGCAGAATGTCTTTCAAAGCCCTGTGGTGAATTTCAAACAATATTAGTTCAGGACAGGGAATTAAGCAGCTATAGTGCCTCTATATTATAAACAAAGGCAAAATGCTGTATGCATCAGAAAAAGTCTTTGTATTGTAAAGTACTCCTTTTATGTCCAGCCAGGAGAGAATTCAAATGATTATTGACCCTCCACTGTAGGAAAGCTGCATTATAATATCTCCAAATCAATAGAGACAAGTGCAGAGCAGAAGAGAAAGGCCACAGCTCTGTATACTGCAGAAAATTGCATTTTGCTTTGGCCTCTTAAAAAGTTTGCAAAGCATCTATTAGAGGCCCCTGGAGCCTTTTCTTTCTAATTGCCATGTTTGACAATGCAATCACACAGGGGACTAGCGGAAAGACAGATAATGGACCCACTTTAATTGCTTCCCAGTTCCATGAGTCATAACACTTCTAGATGGCAAGGGGGAAGTGCAGCAGTTTGACTGAAGGAGGTTTCTGGCTTTTAAGAAAGCTCTGGAGGAGCAAATACTAAACTGAAAGCCAAAGTCTTGGAGGTACTGGATTTTCTTTTATCTTTTGCTTTTGACTGGAACAATCCAGCCAAGTTTTAAACATATTCTAGAAGGGGTAGCAATGGCTTCGTCTCTAAGAGACAAGCCTATTAACACCATGTCAAAACCTGTTTGTTAGGAATGGGCAATGGAACTGAGTCCTGCATGTAGGGAAGTCCACCTCGTAGAGAGAGGCCAGCATAATCCCTTGGCAGTGGTTGTGTGAGCACACTGCTTACACAGAGTTCAGAATGGGTTTAACTTGCAGGTTGCGGAAAGGATGCCATGCTGCTACGGCACTTGGTTCAGTGTAAAGGGGCTTGGGCTGGGCTGTGTTATGACATCTGGCCCCACAGTACAGGCCTCTTTCCATGTGATGGGCTCCAGCACTGTGGGACGCAAAGCAGCATTGCAGGGTGTCTGGCTTGATCTTGTAGTATATGTTTCATCTAGAGTAAGATGGCATCTGAAATCATGTAGGTATATTCCAGGGAGATATGTAGAAGCTTTGCTGTACTCTACAGCATCCTAAATCTATTCACCTGCATCAGCATGACCTGGTATCAGGCTTAGCAACCTTCCTGTCCCAGGGCTTCCTGCCTTGTGCTCATCATTGTGTTAAAATGGGCATTTGACCCCTGTTCRGATAGAGTTGGGTTAGATTTGCCTGAAATTGGACAGGTAGACATATTGTGCTACAGACCACTTGGAGGGTATTGCAATCTGAGGCACATCAAGTACAGGACACAGTCACTAGTTTAGAATCCTGAACATCAATGATGGAGAAGTTCCATGTAGGAGCAAGGGAAGGCCAAGTCCTAGTCTCTCTGATCTCTTCTCTCTCTCTCTCTCTCCCCCAGTTTCAGCTTAGGGAAAAGGAAGCCATGGCTTGCCCTTGGATTCTCAAGGCTGCCTGTGGAGTGTGCCTGTTCCTGCAGCTGCTTCAGGCCATACTCTGGTTGGGGACTCTCTGATGACTGCTGGATGCTGAGCTCTGTTATGTCTCAGTGAGGACACAAACGAGCTGCATGGAAGGAAACATGCAAGGAAAAAGATTTGGAAATGATTGACAGTAACTGTCTCTTGTGGAAGGAGCTAATCTGAGCAGTGCATGAATACTAGGTCCCTAACTAAGGCACACAGATTAGCCTTACCTGTAATTAATTTCCCTGTGCTGCTGCACTGGCAGCTGGCTATCAGTGCCATTGATTCAGAGCTCCTGGAAGCTGCAGAAACAGCAGCTGTGGGGTAGGATAAGGTATGGTTCAGAGTTGAGCAGGATTTGCCACTTCCCTTATGTTTCTGTGTGCTGGGAAGAAGCTGGAGCATGCCTCCAGGTCTGCACAAATCAGAGACTGGGGTGAGATCTTGCTGTCTGACCCTGGCATACTCTATCCATAGGAAAGAGCTGGCAGTGAAATCTCTGGGCATGACAAATCAAGTGATCTAGAGGATGCAGAAGGAGAGATGTATGATTATCAGAAGATGGTTTTATTCAGGGGGTTGTATTCATATGTATGGCTTGTTCTTTGTTGGTTGCTTTATGTTCTCTCTTTCTTTCTCTGTGTTCATATACTCAGTATGCTCTTGACTCTCCTGGACGGAGCTGGAACAGGAGTGTTTGCATTGTGATTCCATAGGAATGGTTCCTTGTATTCATGGCACTGTAAAGGTCTCACATATTTATAAGGCACATGGGATGCATCTGGGTTCAGATTGGATTTTCCATGAGTAGGTTGTAGCCCCTGTGGTATTACTAAAGCATCAAGGAATAGCTAGGAAAAGCCCTGGAGTCTGCAGCAGTGTCTGCAGTCTGAGCGCTGTTTTGCTGGAGTGGATGGTGTTGGCACAGTGATATGAATCCCATCACAACTGTGCCATTCCGGCCCATGATCATCTGAATCATGAAAGTGGAGAAAGAGGCTCCAGAAAGACTTATTTCCTTTTCTACAGTTTTTCATTATTAGCTGGAAAGGAATCATACTGGTCAGAGCATTGTTTTAATTTCCCAGGAGGCTCCTCTTGGTGTGACATGTCTCCAGCAGGGGATTTCAGTTGTATTGTGTTACTTTGCTCCATATAATGGTACGTGATATGTCAAAACATGACAAGCCAGCCAGAATGTGTCATAATACTGCTCTCCACACACAGCCTTCTAGGGATGCACAGTAGCTAATAATATCAGGCTCAAATTATCTCTGCATGCTGAACTGTTATTTTTTCTCCCATGTGTACTCAGACACATAGGAGTCTCCTGTCTCTATTGGACTGTTGGATCACCACAGATTTATTAGCTTCATATCATGAATTATTTTTACTAGAATGAACTCAGGCCTAGAATCTCAGTCTTTTATTACAAAAAAATTTCTTTCCCATCTTGTCTTCTCTGATACCTTTGTTACTGCTTCAGTAAACAGTTTGGTGAAATTTCCATATGATTTACTCTCTTGTTGGGATTTGAAGTTGCTACTTAAACTCAGAGAAGATGTGATTTCATTAGCTGTGCTATCATCTTTCAGCTTTTTGTGAGGTGCAGCTACTATCTCTGGAATTCAGCTGCACAAGAGCTTGTCCTCTTGCTGCTGCATCATGCACACATTGGCAAGAAGTGACAGGAGTCTCTTTGTACCCTCAGTTTGTGCAGTTCTATGTCATTATCTCTTTTTTGCCTGACTTTTTGAACTGTGCTGCTTCACATTAGGACGTAATGAGGCATTAAAATGCTTAAACAAGATTTTCAGTCTTTCAAGGAGGACAAAACCTCCCAGAGCAACAAACATAGAAAGCTGTTTGTTTGTCCTCAGCTAGAATTCCCCGTTACTGGGAGGAACTTGTCTCTGCCATGGGTGCTGTGATGACCTCGGAAGGAGAAACACATGTCTAATGGGCACATGTGCTATTTGTGATATATGGCATTTCACAAACAGAGCTTCCCACTGCTACAGTTGCTGCCAGTTCATTTTAGGTCTGGTATGTGGCTCAGAGGAAGCAATCTAACTATTTGCTGCTATTTGCTGGTAAAGCACTGTTGAAACTATCTCTGCTCCCCCTTACCCCTGCTTTCCCAATGTGGGCAGGAAACAAMAAGTTTACCTACTGCTCTCTCAGCTGGAGGTTCATATTTACTCTCTTTCCCAGGTCTCCTGTCAGAACCTGATGTTGGCTGTATAACTTCTGCCCCTCTTTTCTTATATTCTAAGCCTTTCCCAAACACATCCTGGAGGCCTGATCCTATGAATCCAAATGTTTCATTGTGATTTGCGGGCCCTTGGCACCTTTTGTGCAATTCCATGTAGCTGGACTCCTGGGGAAGCAGGTCATTACCAGTGCAGAAAATTTTTCCACTCAGGGGCTCTAGTGCCACTGCTGTGCTGCCTGCACTCTAGGCATACAATAAAATTACTTGCACCTTGATGAATCCTGACTTGAGTTTTGCACATGATTTCCTCCGGCAACAGCACTTCCCTCTGGGAAACACAAGCTGCTTCCTCTTCTTCTTCAGTGGCTGCATAGACCTCTGAGGGAAGAAGGAGAGAAAAGAAAGGAAAGAAGAATATGTGGTATTAAGGGTATGAATAACGATAAAGAAGGAAAGGATACTGTCACCTCTGAGGCCTCTATAAGCATATCTAACCTGTAAGTTTTCTGAGAATCCTTTGCAGTTATTTCTTGCAGAAAGACTAGATTAATGCAGAGTTTGTTCACTGAAAATTCACAAGAGCCATATGTCCATCTTACAGTTTGAATGTGGCCTGGATACACTTGCTTTCTTTGGACAGTTGTTCAATGATCTTGAAAGCAAGAGCTAGTGGTACTTCTGGAAAGTGATGTAGTGTTGCCTAATGCAACCCAAGCTTCCTGCTGTTGCAGGTCTCAGCCATGGCCAGATAGATGCTGAATTGTACTAAATGTGCATGTAGTTGTGTGACAGAGACAAAAATACACCAAGGAGACAGTACATTGTCTTAGAGGTAAGCCCTTTGGGACAGGGCTTATGTTAGATGTGCATCCAGGAGCCGCAATGCAAATATGTGTTGCTCAGTTTTGTTTGTTATTGAAGTCAGAGAGCTTCTGTGTATGAACGGTTGAGGAGATGCTCAGACTTTCTCACAACAAATGTGTATTATTTTAACTACCGTGTTGTGCGGTAGAACATTTTTAATTCTGCATTTAAATAGTTTGGCTCCCCTGGCATGTGCTGTTGTGGTTAATGGAATGTATTTAGAGAGGTGAATTTCAGGCTCTGGTTGGCTCATATATGAATAGGCTCATATTAGTTATAGAGAAAAGTGCTCTTCCACAACCCTGGCTAATTTACATACTATTTTTGTTGTTCTTTAGGAAGCAAACTGCTGATTTTGGTACTTTGCTTGAACATCCAGTCAGAAGTCCAGTCTTGCCCTGGGGCGTGTGTATGCTACAGTGAACCGAAGATTACAATAAGCTGTCAGCAGCAAGGACTGATAGCAATCCCCACTGAGATACCCATCCAGAGCCAGCGCATCTTCTTGCACAACAACAGGATAACCCTTGTGAGATCCACCAGTTTCACCTCCTGTCGCAACATGACAATCCTTTGGATCCACTCCAACAACATAAGCCTCATTGAGCCTGGGGCCTTTTATGGGCTGAACAAACTGGAGGAGTTAGATCTCAGTGACAACACGAACCTGAAATCTATCAACCCGATCACTTTCCGAGGTCTTATTCACCTCCACACCTTACATCTGGATCGCTGTGGGCTCCTGGAGCTCTCTACAGGGCTTTTTCGAGGGTTATTCTCCTTGCAATATCTCTACCTTCAGGATAATAATATACAAAATCTTCTGGATGACACTTTCGTGGATCTCGCAAACCTAACCTACCTATTTTTGCATGGTAACAAAATTAAGAGCTTGTCAGAGAATGTCTTTCGTGGGCTAATCAACCTAGACCGACTGCTTCTGCACCAGAACAGAGTCAGCCTGGTTCACCGCCGGTCTTTCCACGACCTCGGGAAAGTAATGACCTTGTATCTGTTTAACAACAACCTGACCATACTCACTGGTGAAACCATGGCTCCCCTTGTGTCCCTCCAGTATCTACGTTTAAATGGCAACCAGTGGATCTGTGACTGCCAGGCTAGGTCTCTGTGGAATTGGTTTAAACAGTTTAAAGGATCTTCTTCAGAGCTAGAGTGCCACCTTCCCCCCCACTTGGCAGGGAGAGACCTCAAAAGGCTGCAGAGCACTGACCTGGAAGGATGCATCGACTCCTTCAACCAGATACGAACAAGTGTTTTTAGCACTAAGACCAGATCTGGCAAACTGCCAACCGGGAACCCCCCTCTCAGTTCCCATGACATCTCCCCGAAGTGCTGCCAGCCAGAAATAGATAAATCTTTTATTTATGAAGCTAAAGGCAAAGCAGGTCCTTCTTCCCATAGCAGCCGGCCATCCTCCAACAACCCTCTGAAGGATAAGGAAAACATGTCCAAAACCAAATACATTGAGATGAACCCGTCTAAAAATGGCAGCAACAAGCAGATAAATGATTCCCCTTTTGGGACCTTCCCCAGCATTGTAGACCCTCCATTGACCAAATTGAAACCAGAATTTCTAGAGCCTATTGAACCTTCCACAGTCCCAACCAAAAAGAGGCAGGGCTGCTCTAAAAAGAACAAATCAAAGGCCCAGTGCCGCCTCATCCAGCAGCAAGGAAACAGCTCCACATTACAGCTCAGCCTAAGCCTTTTGATCTCCTCTTTGGTGTGGAGCTTACTGTTATTCTGCTAAAATGAACTCTTTTCCTGGGTTGATGACACTTTAATACTAGACTTTTGCTGACCTCCATAAATGTTGCAAATGAAAGCAAACTACCATCCACCCTGAGAAAGCTTTGTTACACAAAAGTTAACTGGATGCCTTTATTAAAAAAAAAAAAAAAAAAAAAA